>NC_069503.1:398836040-398998540 GCF_027579735.1 Bombina bombina | reverse complement strand
TTGTGAATATTTTTGGAGCTGCAGACAGACCAAATGGTAGAGCAACAAACTGAAAATGCATGTCAAGAAAGGTAAACCTCAGAAACTTGAAATGTTCTTTGTTAATTGGATCATGAAGGTAAGCATCCTTTAAATCTATTTTGGACATAAACTGACCTTGCAGGATTAAAGGCAGAATAGTCTGAATAGTTTCCATTTTGAAAGCTGGAATCCTTACAAATCTGTTTAGAGCTTTCAGATCCAGAACTGATACCTCCCTTCTTTTGAACAATGAAGAGATTTGAATAAAATCCCATCACCTGTTCCTGCAAAGGAACTGAAACAATCACTCCCATAGCTTCCAGATCTGAGAGACTTGAAAAAGGCTTGAGCTTTTACAGGATTCCATAAAACATTGGACACAAAAAAACTTGGGAGGTTTAGTTCTGAATCCTATTTGAAATATCTGAGAAACCATATTCAGAACCCAGGGATCTGGAAAAGACTGAAAACAAACCTCCTGAAAGGAGGCTTAATCTGCCCCTTACCAGAACTGGATCGGGCTGCACCTTGATGCAGTTTTGGTAGTAGGGGTCAATTTCGTATTCTGCTTTAACTTGCTCCAGTTAGCACTAGGTCTCCAGACTGAACCAGCAGTGCCTTGTTTCTGAGCGGAGGAGTCAACCTTTGTTCCTCATTCTGACAAAAGGAACGAAAACAATTAGAGGCTTTAGATTTCCCTCTAGACTTTCTGCCCCTTTTCCTCCAATAACAGTAGATATAATATAATCTAAATCAGAACCAAGCAACTTCTTTCCCTGAAAGGAAAGAGATAATCTGGATTTTGATACCATTTCAGCAGACAATAATTAAAGCCATAAGGCTCTCCTGTCAAGGACTGCCGAAAACATGCATTAAAAACAATGCAGAAGACTGACGAAAGTCCTTTGTAGCCTGTAGATAGAATTTAAGAGCCTGCACAACATCTAAGTTGAACAACAAATGTTCTTTATAAGAAGAAGAAAGGATTAGGACAGAGAGAAGGAACAACAATTTCCTGATTAATATTCTTGTCCGAAACAACCTTAGGAAGAAAACCAAACTTGATACAGAGAACCGCCTTATCTGCATGAAATATGAGATAAGGAGAATCACACTGCAAAGCTGAGAGTTCAGAAACCCTCCGAGGAGAAGAAATAGCAGTAAGAAACACAACTTTCCAAGATAATAACTTAATATCTATGGAATGCATAGGCTCAAACGGAGCCTGTTGTAAAACCTTAAGAACAAGGTTAAGGCTCCAAGGTGGAGCAACTGATTTAAACACAGGCCTGATTCTGACCAGGGCCTGAGAAAAGTATTGTACATCCAGCATGTCCGCCAGATGCTTGTGCAGCAGAATGGATAGAGCAGAAATCTGACCCTTGAGGGTACTGACAGATAACCCCTTCTCAATGCCTTCCTGGAGAAAAGATAAGATCCTTGGGATCCTGACCTTACCCCAAGAATATCCTTTAGACTCACACCAATAAAGATATTTATGCCATATCTTATGGTTAATCTTTCTAGTGACAGGCTTACGACCCTGAACCATGGTCTCAATGACCAATTTGAAAAATCCATGCTTAGCTAAAATCAAGCATTCAATCTCCAAGCAGTCAGCTTCAGATAAATGAGATTTGGATGAAGGAAGGGCCCCTGAAGCAGAAGGTCCTTCCTCAGTGGTAGTCTCCACAGAGGTAGCGACAACATCTCTACTAGATCTGCATACCAGATCCTGTGAGGCCACGCAGGAGCTATTAGAATCACAGGTGCTCTCTCCTGCTTGATCCGAGCGATGACTCGTGGAAGGAGAGCAAACGGAGGAAAGAGATATGCCAAACTGAAGTTCCAAGGAACTGCCAGAGCATCTATCAGAAAGGCTTGAGGATCTCTCAACCTCGAAACATACTTTGGGAGCTAGGTGTTCTGACGAGATGCCATCAGATCCTGGTAAGCCCCATTTGGCTGTTAACCTGGAGAACACTTCCGGATGGAGTTCCCACTCCCTGGGATAGAAAGTCTGTTTGCTCAGAAAATCCGCTTCCCAATTGTCCACTCCTGGAATGTGGATAGCAGATAGACAGCAATTGGGAGCCTCTGCCCACTGGATGATCCGTGCCACCTCCTTCATGGCTAAGGAACTCCGAGTTCCCCCTTGGTGGTTGATGTAAGCCACTGAGGTTATGTTGTCCGTCTGGAACCTGATAGACCAGGCTAGGGCCTGCTGAGGCCAAGCCATCAAGGCATTGAGGATCGCTCTTAACTCCAGAATGTTTATGGGGGAGAGCAGATTCCTCATGAGACCAACGTCCCTGCACCTTCAAGGATTCCCAGACTGCTCCCCAACCCAACAGGCTGGCATCAGTGGTCACAATTACCCAGGCGGGTCTCTGAAAACAGCCCCCCTGGGACAGATGTTTTTGCAACAGCCACCACTGTAGGGAGTCCCTTGTTGATTGATACAGAACTAATCTCTGAGATAGATCTTTATAATCCCCATTCCACTAAGCAAGCATGGAACCGAGCAAACGGAACTATCTCCATGGAAGCCACCATCAACTCGATTACCTCCATGCATTGAGCCACTGATGGTCGTGCAGCCGACTGTAGAGACAGGCAAGCGGACAGAATCTTGGCTTTTCTGACCTCCGTCAGAAAAAATTTCATTGCTAGAGAATCTATAATGGTTTCTAAGAATATCAATCTTGTAGCCCGAACAAGAGAACTTTTCTCGAAATTGATCTTCCACCTGTGGGATCAAAGAAATGCCAACAAGATTCTTGTATGGGATTCTGCTAGTTGCAAGAATGGCACCTGAATCAGAATGTCGTTCAGATAAGGTGCCACAGCAATTCCCCGGGACTGAATCACTGCCAATAGAGCTCCCAGAACCTTTGAGAAAATTCTAGGAGCTGTGGTGAGGCCAAATGGAAGTGCTACAAATTGAAAATGTCCGTCTAGATAGGCAAATCTCAGATATTTGTGATGGTCCCTGTGAATGGGCACATGCAGGTACGCATCATTTAGGTCTATGGTCGTCATGAAATGACCCTCTTGAATCAGAGGCAGAATGGAGCAGATAGTCTCCACCTTGAAGGACGGCACTCTGAGGAATCTGTTGAGCAACTTTAGATATATAATAGGCCTGAAAGTTCCCTCTTTTTTGGGAACTACAAACAGTTTTGAGTAAAAACCGAGACCCTGTTCCTGACTTGGAACAGGAACAATCACTCCCAAGAGGGAAAGGTCCTGTACGCATTTCAAGAATGCCTCTCTTTTTGTCTGGTCTGCAGATAATCTTGAGAGATGGCACCTGCCCCTTGAAGGAAAAGATTTGAACTCTAACTTGTACCCCTGGGAAACTATGTCCACAGCCCATGGGTCTGGGACATCCTGTTCCCAAGTTTGTGCGAACTGAGAGAGAGTCTGCCCCCCACCTGATCCGATCCCGGATCGGGGGCAACCCTTTCATGGTGACTTGGATTCAGCTGCGGGTTTGCTTCCCCTTGTTCCAAGACTGATCAGGCTTCCAAGAGGGCTTGGATTGTTCCTGTTTGATAGAGGCAGGGGAAGACTTACCTCTGAAGTTACGAAAGGAATGAAAATTACGTCCCTTCATTTTGTTCTTCTTGTCTTGAGGCAGAAAAGATCCCTTACCACCCATTATATCTGAAATAATTTCTGCCAATGCTGGCCCGAACAAAGTTTTTCCCTTGTAAGGGATTGCCAAAAGCTTAGATTTAGACGACACATCAGCAGACCAAGATTTAAGCCATAGCGCTCTATGCGCTAAGATTGTAAAGCCAGATATTTTGGACCCCAACTTAATGACCTGCAAAGAAGCGTCAGTGATAAAGAAATTAGCTAACTTCAAAGCCTTTATCCTATCCTGAATTTCCTCCAAAGGAGTTTCAGCTTGAAGGGATTCAGACAAGGTGTCAAACCAATAGGCTGCCGCACTGGTTACTGTAGCAATGCACACCGCCGGTTGCCATTGTAACCCTTGATGAGTATACATCTTCTTTAAAAAGGCCTCCAGCTTTTCCATAGGATCCTTAAAAGAGCAACTATCCTCAATCGGAATAGTGGTTCTCTTGGCCAAAGTGGAAATTGCCCCTTCCACCTTAGGAACCATCTACCATTACTCCTTTATAAAGTCGGCCACCGGGAACATCTTCCAAAGACAGGGGAGGAGAAAAAAGGAATTTCTGGTCTCTCCCATTCCTGGGTAATAATCTCCTTGGCACAGTCTGGTACTGGAAACACCTCCCCACGTGAGGGAACATCAAAATATCTGTTTAATTTACTAGACTTTTTAGGGTTGACAATGATAGGCGTATCAGAGTCGTCCAAAGTATCTAAAACCTCCTTTAACAAAACACGGAGGTGTTCAAGCTTGAATCTGAAGGAAACTACTTCAGCATCAGAAGAAGGAATTACACTATTCGAATCTGAGATTTCACCCTCAGAAGCTACCGAAGTATCCTCCTCTTCCGACTTATGGGAAAAAGCAACTTGGTTAGCCTGTACAGGATTTGATACCTTACTATCTGACTCTCTAAATTTCCTCTTACGTTTCCCCTGCTGTAAGGGAATGGAAGCTAGCCTCTCAGATACCGCTGAGGACACCTGGGCAGCAATTTCTGCCTTAAAAAAAACTCCATCAAGAGTCTGCGAGGAACCGCAGGGCACTGCCTGAGGCGGTAATGTGACTTGGGGTACTTGAGGAGGAGACTGTGGTATTGCCTGAACAGTATCCACCTGAGAGAATGGTGGCTCAGGAACAAATAGTCTGTCTTTATACATTAGAGTTCTTTCAATGCAAGAACTACAAAAAGGCAAAGGAGGTTCAACCTGGGCATTCAAACAAATTTTTCACTCTATATCAGGCATAGACTCTAAGTCCATCTTGTCTGTTTATTGTAGAAAAAGCTATTTGACCCCATGTGTTACAGATAATATGCAAAAAAAGTGTCACTTTAGTGTTTAATACATGATAGATAGACTTTGTAGGTTTTCCTTTAACATATTTTAATCTTAGTCTTTTGGGTCCCTGTTAATTGAATCATAGTTTATTTATTTGACTGCTGGAACTAATACAATTTTTAGAATAAAAATAACCAATAATACAATGAACAGGGTAAATAGTGACAAGCAGGTAAATTCAAGCATGGCACTTTAATGAAACAGTTTTGTTATAGCCATTGAATTCATGCGTGAAAAATAATTTTATTATTATATCATTAGAGCTCTCGTCTGTGACTGAACAGACTCCTTAAAATGTGTACTTTTTTGCATGCATTAACTTCAGAGATTGAATAGCAAATTCATAGTGTTTCTGGTTCAGCACTGCAAAGCAATAAAATATGCCATTGCAGAATATCAACGTGCACATGACGTTAAACAAAATAATGCATAAATTCCTCACTATGCTTCATATTTGATTCCAAACATATTAAATAATAATAGATCCCATGTGGTGAATATTCCTTCCATAGCTCTTGCAAAAGGACATTAAAGTTGTTTTTTATATAAATGCATAGTATATATCCGCAATTAAACGCTACACTGTAAAAGATCTGTATACAAAATAAAGGTTTAAAAACATTCTGCTTTTAATTTTTTTAAAGGGATATGAAACATTTTTTTTCTTTCATGATTTAGATAAAGCAGGGTTATCTAGACTTTTATTCCCAAGTCCCAGTGCCATAATACCACATACCCTTGTGACCTATGCTTGGTCTGAACATTTCTTAAGAAATATACAAGATAACTAAGCAGAGAAAAAGGGCGCCTCCTAGTGTAGCCAGTATGTAACAAATGAAGAGTATATGACAATATACATACTCACAATATAGAAAGGCAGAGGTAATGCCTAGGAGAACGGTCTGGGAACTTCACAGTGTCCCAGCAGACTGTGCACGTTACTGAGGGTGCTCCTCCCAAATCAGAATAGTTTTCTGTAGAAGTGGAAATAAAGAGAACAAGAGGGCGACCCCTAGTGCAAATCAGTTGTGAAGATATAGTGAATGTTGAATTGTGGTCACAAGGGAATACTCACAGACTGTGTTGCACACTGTAGTGCAAGTGAGGCGTACTAGGTATATTTCAGTGACCTAGAGCACATATATATCCAGGCTGTGCTGCTGCAGTGAGATGAATGCCCCAGAACCACTGCTGGTAAACGATGGATGAAGTATAAAGAAGGACTCCAGTAAAAGATAGTAAAAAGTTTTTAATAAAATATATAAAAACAAACACAGGTCAAACAATAGATCTGTGAAAAGATCTATTGTTTGACCTGTGTTTGTTTTTATATATTTTATTTAAAACTTTTTACTATCTTTTACTGGAGTCCTTCTTTATACTTCATCCATCGTTTACCAGCAGTGGTTCTGGGGCATTCATCTCACTGCAGCAGCACAGCCTGGATATATATGTGCACTAGGTCACTGAAATATACCTAGTACGCCTCACTTGCACTACAGTGTGCAACACAGTCTGAGTATTCCCTTGTGACCACAATTCAACATTCACTATATCTTCACAACTGATTTGCACTAGGGGTCGCCCTTTTGTTCTCTTTATATACAAGATAACTGCAATTTTGGTTGCCATGGGGGCAGATATTATCCAGCAAAATAAATAAACCGACCAAACTAAATATATGAAATTTAAGCAACAGTAACCAAGTTAAAGGGCCATAATACCCAAATGTTTAAACACTTGAAAGTGAGGCAGCAGAGCTGTAAAAACCTGACTAGAAAATATCACCTAAACATCTCTATGTAAAAAAGAAAGATATTTTACCTCAAAAGTTTCTCAGTAGCCACATCCCATTGTAAAGGACTTCTAAGCAGCAAATCAGTATGTCTGTCCCGGGACAGCGGAAGGAGCGAGCTTTTGTGCACACTCATCTTATTTCCCGATTCAGTGTAAGGAAGCTTACAATGAAATCTCTTGAGAGTTAAGTGAAATGAGATGACAGTAAAAGAGTTCATGACCTCAGCACTGTTGATGCAGATTGGCTGCTGTTAATTTCTTCCTTTTTGTTTTACCTGCAGCTGAGTATAACTTTTTACACAGAACTTACTCTGCTGAGCTGAGGAGATTGTAAGGTAAAATATCTTCCTTTTTTACATAGAGATGCTCAGGTGATATTTTCCTGCCAGCTTTTTACAGTTATATGCTAAATCACTTGAAACTGATGCAGTATGAGTATTATGTCCCTTTAACTTAGTACATTTCAATCTTAAAGAGAAGCACTTTACATTCTATTAGAAAAAAGTTTCCTAGTAAAAGTTATTACTGTTTCAGGGCATATGAACAGGATGTCCTGCTGTATCCACAGTCAAACAGAGAGGTGCTGGTTGTTTATAGGACGCCAAGTCACTAGTGACACAATATATGCCACTGTCTTCTTTCTGGGCAGGAGCAGTGTTTGATTCAAGGCGCATTGGGTATTCTCAGCATATTAACAAACACCCCTGTTATAATAAGAAGTTTTACTAAACCCTTTTATCAAATACCAGAATATTCGAAAAAGCTTCTACAAAAATTGAAATATAATTATGTACATTTATTTCCGTTGTGTTATATACCTTTAGGGGCCTATTTATCAAAGCGTCAACTATGTTGCATTCGCCGGCATCAATACGCTCGCCAAACATCGCTGTCGCGGATCTGAATGTGATCTCTTCATTTATAAAAAAATCCATCAAAAACACACACGCTAAGTACGGTGCAAAGAGCTACTGTCCATGAACAAGCACATTTCTCTAAAGCTAATCTTTTATTTTTCAACTGTTAATGTCCAAGAAATAGCTATATTTATACCTCAACAATATCTCATAGAAAGTTATACAAAAAAATCTGTTATATGATACTTTCACATAAATTAAAGGGACAGTAAAGTAAAAAAACATCTTTCATGATTTAAATAGGGCATGTAATTTTAAACAACTTTCCAATTTACTTTTATTACCAATTTTGCTTTGTTCTCTTGGTATTCTTAGTTGAAAGCTAAATCTAGGAGGTTCATGTGCTAATTTCTTAGACCTTGAAGACTGCCTCTAATCGGAAAGCATTTTTACAGTTTTTCACCACTAGAGGGCATTAGTTCATGTGTTTCATATAGATAACATTGAGCTCCGGCACGTGAAGCTCCTAAGAGCAAGCATTGATTGGCTAAAAATGCATGTCTGTCAAAAGAACTGAATAAGGGGGCAGTTTGCAGAGTCATAGATACAAGGTAATCACAGAGGTAAAAGGTATATTATTATAACTGTGTTGGTTATGCAAAATTGGGGAATGGGTAATAAAGGGATTATCTACCTTTTTAAACAACAAAAATTCTGGTGTTTACTGTCCCTTTAATGTGTATTTGTATTTCTAGAAGTCATGATATGCTTTTATCTCATTTTTTTTAATAAATGATTATTAATGCTAGAATTTATACATATATCTTTGCACATACTTGTGTATGTGTATATATATATATATATATATATATATATGTGTGTGTGTGTGTGTGTTATGTTAGAAATCTTTTGCAAACATATTTACATGTCCCTAAATTCCTTTTTATGTTCTAAACAATGTTGTCTTTCATATCTCTGTGTTTATTTTTACTACTATATGTATATAGTGTAAATGTATTATTATTATGAGCAGGAATAATTGCAAATATAACATGTAATCAGAGTATCATATGAATTTATTTGCAATCAATGGATATGTTAAGAGCTGGGCCAGTTTTCTCTATGTACCTGTGTAACCCCTTCCTGATTGCAATATAGTTTTAAAAACCACCCCTTCACAGGTGTTATAAAATGGGCTGGCATATAAGATGACATTTCTTACTGAGAAAGAAATTAAAGAGAAGGAAGAAATACCCTGAAAATAGCATGACAGTAAAGAGGTGATTTTAATTTCTGCTGTTTCTGAATCATGACAGTTTAAAGTTAGATGGGCTATCCCTTTGAGCTATCAGATTAAGATTATATTGAATCAAACATCAATTCGAATTTTAAAATTCATGTCTAAAATATTACACTGTGTGTTCTAATGTCAGCAGCATCAATGTTTATCTTTAATACTAAATTCACATATACATACTTTCAAAGTATAATACACAATGTAACAATAAACAATGTAACAAATGGCACTTAAAATTCTGATTAGTGATCAATGACACAAGTATCGAGCAAGTTGATTCGTTAGTGATAGTTTATAACGTGTATTTAAATCGGATTGGCAGATGTCATAAATCATGTGATTATGCATATTCCAATCAAAAGTTGTGGAAAATGCACTAGTGTATGGGTTGCTTAGGAGTTTGCATCATAATTGGTGCGAAAAGCGTTGTCAAATATGGCGCAAAGTGTAGAGTGGGACTTGTATTACATGGCTTAAAAACATGGTGCTTAAACATTTTTTCAAAAAAATAAAAAGGAAGTTAGCTATATTATGTTGTGTATTAATTTCATTTTATCTCTATATCTATTAGTGTGACAAGTTTGGGGCAAAACTTTGCACCAAATTTGTAGATATAATATTGTCCCCTTGCTTTGTAATGAGACAAATTTGTAGCATAATCCATAAGTAGTAATGTATTTTTCATTTTTATCCCTATATCTACTAGTGCACCAAATGTGGAGCAATAATATTGTTTGATTTAGAAAGGGTATACAAATTTAATAAAGTTTCTAATTTACTTTTATTATGTAATATATTTCATTCTCTTGCAGCATCGAACATAAGATTTTTGTGCTTTTCAGACTCCCATTGAGTTCTATTGCATCCGCGACCTCAAGGGTGGTGGATTGAAAACTAAGTACACTGAGTCAGAAAAGACGCAAGCTTAAATGTAGAATTTTTGATAACTTAGTGAGAGGTTCAAATAGTGTCAATTAAGAGGGCGAATGAACACAATTCCGCTTGTTTTTAACTCTCATCGATCTGCGTCGGATTGAGATCGCAGGATTGTATTTTACATCACAAATTTCAACATTTGTCAATCTTGATGCTTTGATAACTACAGCGGATCAATCTCTGCGACAAATACGACGCGGAATTCAAGCATATTTTTAGTTGACGCTTTGATAAATAGGCCCCCTAAACTCATCCTCATCATGTGATATGTTCACTTTGGTAGATTTACTTGCCCCAAGTCAGGCAAAATCAGGCTTACTTAAAAGGGACAGTCTAGTCAAAATTAAACTTTCATGATTCAGATAGGGAATGCAATTTTAACCCCTTGGCAACCGAGGACGTGTCAGGCACGTCCTACAAAGGGTGTCAGTTAAAGACCAAGGACGTGCCTGACACTTCCTCGGGTGATTTGAGCGCTTCCAGCCGCTCAAACAGTATTGCAGCGATGCCTCAATGTTGAGGCATCCTGCAATACTGTTCCTGACTGCCGGGTTCCATTTTGATCACTCCCAAGGAGCGATCACTTCCGGTTTCACTCCACGTGGTGCCCAGCTGTCAGGCAGAGCATCGGAAGCCATTGAGGCTTCTGATGCTCTGTAAGTGTGCTAAGTGCCTTGGTGGGTCGAGGCACTTAGTAGAATAACATAATATATTTAAAAAAAAATTATAATTTTTTAAAAATAAAATAGCCCCATATAGCCCCCCCCCCTCCCCTCTGTGGCTTCAAAGATGGAGATGCCAAGTGCATCATGGGGCTTCTCGGGGTGTCCCTAGCCTGCCTCATCATAGGGGCAGGCTAGGGTCATCCAATCTGAGCTTTCCACAATAAAACAAAATTTGGTTAATAAAATATTAAATTTGTCTGATCATGTCAATATTAGTAAATATTGACTCTGACCAGTGTGGATCTTGCTCCCTCTTCTCACTTGTGTTTTAGTGAGAGAGATCTGTGTTTAGGAGAGAGATATATTTTTTAAAAATTGTGAGACCCAACTGTTCTTTTTAGAGTCATTAACCCCTAAGCTGCCAGTGAACACTATAAATAAATGGCAGTAGCCCAGCAGAATTTTTCTGGGGTTATTTTTTTTTTTGTAATTATTTTGCGAGACCCAAAGGCTCTTTTTATTGCCATTTAGCTAGTTTTTTAATTAATTTTTGTAGAAAAAATTGTGAGACCCAAAGGCCCTTTTCAGAGTCATTTAGTATTTTTTTTTCTCTGTGACAGATAAAAAATAAATCATGTCACAGAGAACATATAGTGCTGAGGATGTCATCCTTGCTTCAGAGTCAGACACCTCTATATCTGACTCCAGTTTTGACCGTGCCATATGCTCAGATACATCATTAAAAATAGTCTCAACTGATAGTGATGTATCTATGGCTGCTAGCCCCCCTGCTGCTGAAGAGTGGGTAACACCTCATCACCAGAGGCCAGATATCCCACTCTTTACTGCAAATCCTGGCATCAATGTGGATGTGGCAGGATTTAGCCCCCAACAGTTTATGGAGGTGTTTCTGGGCAATGATGTATTGGGGAACATTGTTGCCCAAACTAATTTATATGCCCATCAGTTCCATGCTGAAAAGCCTGACACTTATTTGGCAAAGCAGCAATGGGCCCCCATCGATGTGCCAGAATTTAAAAAATTCTGGGCATTGACTATGCTGATGGGCATAATAAATAAACCCTCCATCTGCTCCTATTGGAGCAGAAGCCCCATTTGCTCTACCCCCATTTTCTCCCAGAGAATGTCGAGGAAAAGGTATGAAATTATTCTACATTTCATGCACTTCTGCGACAACAGCCTGTGCCTCCCTAGGGAGCATCCCCAGTTTGACAGGCTGTATAAAATCCGCCCCTGATTACCCACTTTACACCAGGAAGGAATATATGCGTGGATGAATCCCTGATGAAGTATAAGGGAAGGCTGGGATTTAAGCAGTATATTCCTTCCAAGCGCTCCAGGTATGGAGTAAAGGTGTATAAGCTCTGTGAGAGCGAGACTGGGTAAACTCAGGCCTTCCGGATGTACGAGGGAAAGGATATCCACCTTGACCCTCCAGACTGCCTAGAACATATGGGAACCACTGGCAAGATTGTATGGGACCTGATTTTACCCCGATGAACAAAGGGTACCACTTGTATGTAGACAATTTTTATACAAGTGTCCTTTTGTTCAAGCTACTGTATTGTTTTGATACAGTAGCTGCTGTAAAATTCGAAACGACTGCGCAGGTTTCCCAGGACAACTTGCAAGCACCTGGCTACAACGGGGGGAGACTTTAGCTCTGTGCCAAGAGGAGCTGTTGGCATTTAAGTACAGAGAAGAGAAGGATGTATACCTTCTTACCACCATCCACACAGAGAGGACTGTGGATGTCTCTGTACGTGGCAGAGCTTAGGGCACAATGAAGCCAGTGTGCATCAAGGCTTATAACCGGCATATGGGTGGGGTTGATCTAGCAGATCAGCTGCTGCAGCCCAACCTAATTATGCGGAAGACAACGGCCTGGTACAAAAAGGTTGTAATTTACTTAATGCAGATTGCAACCCGCAACGCTTTTTTGTTGTTCAAAAAAGCAAACCCCGAAATTAAACTGACTTTTTTACAGTTTCAGGTCCAGATCATTTTGGTGATTTTGTATCAAGATGCACCAGTTCCCCGGGTGGTCATGGGAGACAGCAGAGTTGGGGCTACCTATTTTATTTTCAAAATTACCCCCTACTGCAGCAAAGCAGAATCAACAGAAAAAAATGTACTAAGATGGGACAGAGAAAGGACACCCCCTTTTACGGTCTTGATTTCCCTGGAAAGCCTGGACTCTGCATTGGGGACTGCTTCAAGCAGTATCACACACTGGTAAAAAAAAAAACAGAATTTATGTTTACCTGATAAATTTCTTTCTCCAACGGTGTGTCCGGTCCACGGCGTCATCCTTACTTGTGGGATATTCTCTTCCCCAACAGGAAATGGCAAAGAGCCCAGCAAAGCTGGTCACATGATCCCTCCTAGGCTCCGCCTACCCCAGTCATTCGACCGACGTTAAGGAGGAATATTTGCATAGGAGAAACCATATGGTACCGTGGTGACTGTAGTTAAAGAAAATAAATTATCAGACCTGATTAAAAAACCAGGGCGGGCCGTGGACCGGACACACCGTTGGAGAAAGAAATTTATCAGGTAAACATAAATTCTGTTTTCTCCAACATAGGTGTGTCCGGTCCACGGCGTCATCCTTACTTGTGGGAACCAATACCAAAGCTTTAGGACACGGATGAAGGGAGGGAGCAAATCAGGTCACCTAAATGGAAGGCACCACGGCTTGCAAAACCTTTCTCCCAAAAATAGCCTCAGAAGAAGCAAAAGTATCAAACTTGTAAAATTTGGTAAAAGTGTGCAGTGAAGACCAAGTCGCTGCCCTACATATCTGATCAACAGAAGCCTCGTTCTTGAAGGCCCATGTGGAAGCCACAGCCCTAGTGGAATGAGCTGTGATTCTTTCGGGAGGCTGCCGTCCGGCAGTCTCGTAAGCCAATCTGATGATGCTTTTAATCCAAAAAGAGAGAGAGGTAGAAGTTGCTTTTTGACCTCTCCTTTTACCTGAATAAACAACAAACAAGGAAGATGTTTGTCTAAAATCCTTTGTAGCATCTAAATAGAATTTTAGAGCGCGAACAACATCCAAATTGTGCAACAAACGTTCCTTCTTTGAAATTGGTTTTGGACACAGAGAAGGTACGATAATCTCCTGGTTAATGTTTTTGTTAGAAACAACTTTTGGAAGAAAACCAGGTTTAGTACGTAAAACCACCTTATCTGCATGGAACACCAGATAAGGAGGAGAACACTGCAGAGCAGATAATTCTGAGACTCTTCTAGCAGAAGAAATCGCAACTAAAAACAAAACTTTCCAAGATAATAACTTAATATCAACGGAATGTAAGGGTTCAAACGGAACCCCCTGAAGAACTGAAAGAACTAAATTGAGACTCCAAGGAGGAGTCAAAGGTTTGTAAACAGGCTTGATTCTAACCAGAGCCTGAACAAAGGCTTGAACATCTGGCACAGCTGCCAGCTTTTTGTGAAGTAATACCGACAAGGCAGAAATCTGTCCCTTCAGGGAACTAGCAGATAATCCTTTTTCCAATCCTTCTTGAAGGAAGGATAGAATCCTAGGAATCTTAACCTTGTCCCAAGGGAATCCTTTAGATTCACACCAACAGATATATTTTTTCCAAATTTTGTGGTAAATCTTTCTAGTTACAGGCTTTCTGGCCTGAACAAGAGTATCGATAACAGAATCTGAGAATCCTCGCTTCGATAAAATCAAGCGTTCAATCTCCAAGCAGTCAGCTGGAGTGAAACCAGATTCGGATGTTCGAACGGACCCTGAACAAGAAGGTCTCGTCTCAAAGGTAGCTTCCAAGGTGGAGCCGATGACATATTCACCAGATCTGCATACCAAGTCCTGCGTGGCCACGCAGGAGCTATCAAGATCACCGACGCCCTCTCCTGATTGATCCTGGCTACCAGCCTGGGGATGAGAGGAAATGGCGGGAACACATAAGCTAGTTTGAAGGTCCAAGGTGCTACTAGTGCATCCACTAGAGCCGCCTTGGGATCCCTGGATCTGGCCCCGTAGCAAGGAACTTTGAAGTTCTGACGAGAAGCCATCAGATCCATGTCTGGAATGCCCCACAGGTGAGTGACTTGGGCAAAGATTTCCGGATGGAGTTCCCACTCCCCCGGATGCAATGTCTGACGACTGAGAAAATCCGCTTCCCAATTTTCCACTCCTGGGATGTGGATAGCAGACAGGTGGCAGGAGTGAGACTCCGCCCATAGAATGATTTTGGTCACTTCTTCCATCGCTAGGGAACTCCTTGTTCCCCCCTGATGGTTGATGTACGCAACAGTTGTCATGTTGTCTGATTGAAACCGTATGAACTTGGTCCTCGCTAGCCGAGGCCAGGCCTTGAGAGCATTGAATATCGCTCTCAGTTCCAGAATATTTATCGGTAGAAGAGATTCTTCCCGAGACCAAAGACCCTGAGCTTTCAGGGATCCCCAGACCGCGCCCCAGCCCATCAGACTGGCGTCGGTCGTGACAATGACCCACTCTGGTCTGCGGAACGTCATCCCTTGAGACAGATTGTCCAGGGACAGCCACCAACGGAGTGAGTCTCTGGTCCTCTGATTTACTTGTATCTTCGGAGACAAGTCTGTATAGTCCCCATTCCACTGACTGAGCATGCACAGTTGTAATGGTCTTAGATGAATGCGCGCAAAAGGAACTATGTCCATCGCCGCTACCATCAACCCGATCACTTCCATGCACTGAGCTATGGAAGGAAGAGGAACGGAATGAAGTATCCGACAAGAGTCTAGAAGTTTTGTTTTTCTGGCCTCTGTTAGAAAGATCCTCATTTCTAAAGAGTCTATAATTGTTCCCAAGAAGGGAACCCTTGTTGACGGGGATAGAGAACTCTTTTCCACGTTCACTTTCCAGCCGTGAGATCTGAGAAAGGCCAGGACAATGTCCGTGTGAGCCTTTGCTTGAGGAAGGGACGACGCTTGAATCAGAATGTCGTCCAGGTAAGGTACTACTGCAATGCCCCTTGGTCTTAACACCGCTAGAAGGGAGCCTAGTACCTTTGTGAAAATCCTTGGAGCAGTGGCTAATCCGAAAGGAAGCGCCACGAACTGGTAATGTTTGTCCAGGAATGCAAACCTTAGGAACCGATGATGTTCCTTGTGGATAGGAATATGTAGATACGCATCCTTTAAATCCACCGTGGTCATGAATTGACCCTCCTGGATGGAAGGAAGAATAGTTCGAATGGTTTCCATCTTGAAAGATGGAACCTTGAGAAACTTGTTTAAGATCTTGAGATCTAAGATTGGTCTGAACGTTCCCTCTTTTTTGGGAACTATGAACAGATTGGAGTAGAACCCCATCCCTTGTTCTCTTAGTGGAACAGGATGAATCACTCCCATTTTTAACAGGTCTTCTACACAATGTAAGAACGCCTGTCTTTTTATGTGGTCTGAAGACAACTGAGACCTGTGGAACCTCCCCCTTGGGGGAAGTCCCTTGAATTCCAGAAGATAACCCTGGGAGACTATTTCTAGCGCCCAAGGATCCAGAACATCTCTTGCCCAAGCCTGAGCGAAGAGAGAGAGTCTGCCCCCCACCAGATCCGGTCCCGGATCGGGGGCCAATATTTCATGCTGTCTTGGTAGCAGTGGCAGGCTTCTTGGCCTGCTTTCCCTTGTTCCAGCCTTGCATTGGTCTCCAAGCTGGCTTGGCTTGAGAAGTATTACCCTCTTGCTTAGAGGACGTAGCACTTTGGGCTGGTCCGTTTTTACGAAAGGGACGAAAATTGGGTCTATTTTTCGCCTTGAAAGGCCGATCCTGAGGAAGGGCGTGGCCCTTACCCCCAGTGATATCCGAGATAATCTCTTTCAAGTCAGGGCCAAACAGCGTTTTCCCCTTGAAAGGAATGTTTAGTAGCTTGTTCTTGGAAGACGCGTCAGCCGACCAAGATTTCAACCAAAGCGCTCTGCGCGCCACAATAGCAAACCCAGAATTCTTAGCCGCTAACCTAGCCAATTGCAAAGTGGCGTCTAGGGTGAAAGAATTAGCCAATTTGAGAGCATTGATTCTGTCCATAATCTCCTCATAAGGAGGAGAATCACTATCGAGCGCCTTTATCAGTTCATCAAACCAGAAACATGCGGCTGTAGTGACAGGGACAATGCATGAAATTGGTTGTAGAAGGTAACCCTGCTGAACAAACATCTTTTTAAGCAAACCTTCTAATTTTTTATCCATAGGATCTTTGAAAGCACAACTATCCTCTATGGGTATAGTGGTGCGTTTGTTTAAAGTAGAAACCGCTCCCTCGACCTTGGGGACTGTCTGCCATAAGTCCTTTCTGGGGTCGACCATAGGAAACAATTTTTTAAATATGGGGGGAGGGACGAAAGGAATACCGGGCCTTTCCCATTCTTTATTAACAATGTCCGCCACCCGCTTGGGTATAGGAAAAGCTTCTGGGAGCTCCGGCACCTCTAGGAACTTGTCCATTTTACATAGTTTCTCTGGGATGACCAACTTTTCACAATCATCCAGAGTGGATAATACCTCCTTAAGCAGAATGCGGAGATGTTCCAACTTAAATTTAAATGCAATTACATCAGGTTCAGCCTGTTGAGAAATGTTCCCTGAATCAGTAATTTCTCCCTCAGACAAAACCTCCCTGGCCCCCTCAGATTGGGTTAGGGGCCCTTCAGAGATATTAATATCAGCGTCGTCATGCTCTTCAGTAACTAAAACAGAGCAGCCACGCTTACGCTGACAAGGGTTCATTTTGGCTAAAATGTTTTTGACAGAATTATCCATTACAGCCGTTAATTGTTGCATAGTAAGCAGTATTGGCGCACTAGATGTACTAGGGGCCTCCTGAGTGGGCAAGACTCGTGTAGACGAAGGAGGGAATGATGCAGTACCATGCTTACTCCCCTCACTTGAGGAATCATCTTGGGCATCATTGTCATTATCACATAAATCACATTTATTTAAATGAACAGGAATTCTGGCTTCCCCACATTCAGAACACAGTCTATCTGGTAGTTCAGACATGTTAAACAGGCATAAACTTGATAATAAAGTACAAAAAACGTTTTAAAATAAAACCGTTACTGTCACTTTAAATTTTAAACTGAACACACTTTATTACTGCAATTGCGAAAAAACATGAAGGAATTGTACAAAATTCACCAAATTTTCACCACAGTGTCTTAAAGCCTTAAAAGTATTGCACACCAAATTTGGAAGCTTTAACCCTTAAAATAACGGAACCGGAGCCGTTTTAACACTTTAACCCCTTTACAGTCCCTGGTATCTGCTTTGCTGAGACCCAACCAAGCCCAAAGGGGAATACGATACCAAATGACGCCTTCAGAAAGTCTTTTCTAAGTATCAGAGCTCCTCTCACATGCGACTGCATGCCATGCCTCTCAAAAACAAGTGCGCCACACCGGCGCGAAAATGAGGCTCTGCTTATGCTTTGGGAAAGCCCCAGAGAAATAAGGTGTCTAATACAGTGCCTGCCGATATTATAATATCAATAAACCCAGATAAAATGATTCCTCAAAGCTAAATATGTTTTAAAACTGAATCGATTTAGCCCAGAAAAGTCTACAATCTTAATAAGCCCTTGTGAAGCCCTTATTTACCATCGTAATAAACATGGCTTACCGGATCCCATAGGGAAAAAATGACAGCTTCCAGCATTACATCGTCTTGTTAGAATGTGTCATACCTCAAGCAGCAAGAGACTGCACACTGTTCCCCCAACTGAAGTTAATTGCTCTCAACAGTCCTGTGTGGAACAGCCATGGATTTTAGTTACGGTGCTAAAATCATTTTCCTCATACAAACAGAAATCTTCATCTCTTTTCTGTTTCTGAGTAAATAGTACATACCAGCACTATTTTAAAATAACAAACTCTTGATTGAATAATAAAAACTACAGTTAAACACTAAAAAACTCTAAGCCATCTCCGTGGAGAAGTTGCCTGTACAACGGCAAAGAGAATGACTGGGGTAGGCGGAGCCTAGGAGGGATCATGTGACCAGCTTTGCTGGGCTCTTTGCCATTTCCTGTTGGGGAAGAGAATATCCCACAAGTAAGGATGACGCCGTGGACCGGACACACCTATGTTGGAGAAAATATATTTTTACATTTGCCTTTGTGTTGTTGTTTTTTTTTGGGGGGGGGGGTTTGTTTTTTTGTTTTTTACTTTTACTGTGCCCGATTTTTAAATTTCACTGTTCTATTTTTCTAAAATAAGTTCTAAAATTGGTGCTGTATTTTACCAAAACCCCTGTCTAACCTATGCATGAAGGTATGGGTATACTCAGGGGGTCTTACAGAAAACAACCTGGACTGTTTTCTTGCAATAACTCACAACAGACTCTCCTAAATCATAGTCAAAAAGCAATGTGTGTGTAAAAATAAAAATTTAAGAATTACCACCATACACTTTCTCCAATTTTTTTTGGCTAAAACGGTTGTATCAAAGCACTCCATATACAATACCTTGGGGTGTCAACAAATATATACATTTTCATGGCAATAAATAAAACTGGGGTTTGCAATAGGCCCCAAACTAAAGATAGGCCTTTCAGAAGAAATACTCTCACTTTCAACTTAAATTACAAGTCATACAATTGTAACTGAACTTTCCCAAAATTCTGGCAAACCTATGCATGGGGGCATGGGTGTACTCAGAAGGTCTTGCAGAAAACAACCTGGAGTGTTTTCTTGAAATAACTTACAACAATCTCTCCTAAATTATAGTTAAAAAGCAATGTGTGTGTAAAAATTAAAGTTAAAAAATTACCACCATACACTTTGGCTAAAACAGTTGCATCAAAACACTCCATATACAATTCACTGGGGTGTCAACTTTTCAAATATATGCACATTCATGGCAAACACATAAATTGGGGTGTGTAAAAAGGCCCCCAAAAAGAAGATAGGCAAAGAAGATATGTTAAATGTAAAAAACAAACACATGTCAGAAGTTTGGCATTGTACCCCCCAAACAAGCCAACAAACCTATGCATAGGTGGTATTCACTGTACTCAGGAGATGTCCATGTCTAAAGTACAATGTGTGTGAAAAATAACACAAAAGAATGACTACCCAAATGTTTGACAAAGACTGGTGGTTGAATTAGTGCATTGAAAGTGTTAAAATACCAGCATTTCAAATGCCCTAGGGTGTCTACTTTTCAAAAATAAATGGTTTGATGGGGGTAAACTACATTGGCCGGCTTCAGAAATGTCCCAAATAGTACATTGGTGCATGATGACAGATGTGAAAATTCCAAGTTGGGAAACTGGAATGCGCCCCCTAAAAATAAGGCCTTTTAGCCCCCAGAGAACCCGGCAAACCTATTCATGGGTGGTATCACTGTACTCAGGAGTTGTTGCTGAACACATATTGGGGTGTTATTTGGCAGTAACCCTTAATGCTCTATATTCTTAAATTGGTATTTTGTAAAATGTCCAGTAAGGGCTAGAATACAAGTGACGCTGCATTTTGTTTTCCGCAATCACGAACATTTCGCTAGAGTTAAAGTGAATGTCAAGTTACTGATAGTGCCCCACAGGATTGGATAGACTTTTAAAAATTAACAAGGGTTTAATTCATGAAATCTTTTATATGTTTAAATTTTGCAGATTTTTTACCTATTTACCGCTGCAACGATAAGCGTAGCTCTCCCGTTCGCGACACTCGTGACACTTACGCAAAGGGTCTGAATGCCCCGGGGGGGAAACAAGGATTAGTTATTTTACAAATCGTCATCTGTCAATCAATTTGACAATATGGCGGGCAGGAGAGCTGCGCTTATCGTCGCAACGGTAAATAGGTAAAAATTCTGCAAAATATATACATTTAAAGGATTTGTTGAATTAAACCCTTGTTAATTTTTAAAAGTCTATCCAATGCCGTGGGGCACTATTAGTAACTTGACATTCACTTCCATTCTTTGCGCTAGTCGTGTTGCGTTCATATTACAAATAAAAAAAAAAAACTAGAAACTTATTTTGTGCAGGCGGTAACCCAACTAGTGCAAAAATTCTAACTTAAATTATCATGTGCTTGTGCATGTATTCCCCCATAGAAATCAATGGAGAAAAAAAAAAAGAATAAAACCCTAATACCCAACTATAGCGCAATTTTTTTTCCCCACATTCCCAATAGGAGTCAATGTAGAAAAAAAATTGTTGGAAAAAAAAAAACCTAACACCCATCACGCAAACAACATACAAATACAAAGTACCTGTAAAATAAAACCTAACCTAAGTTACAATAACACCTGACACTACACTACAATTAAATAAATTAACTAAATTAAAAACAATTAAATTAATTAAATTAAATTAGCTAAAATACAAAAAAAAAGTAAATTTATGCTTACAAGAGCACCAAAGCAGAGCTGTGTATATAGCTCCTCCCTTCCCTCCACCTCCAGTCATTCGACCAAAGTTAGGAAGAGAAAGGAAAAGCCAAAGGTGCAGAGGTGACTGAAGTTTATAAAAAAATATAATATAATCTAAATCTGTCTGAAAAATGACAGGGAGAGTCGTGGACTCGTCGTATCATAGAAGAAATTAATTTATCAGGTAAGCATAAATTTCCTTTTCTTCTGCAAGATACGACGAGTCCACGGATTTCATCCTTACTTGTGGGATACAATACCAAAGCTACAGGACACGGATGAAATGGGAGGGACAAGACAGAGACCTAAACGGAAGGCACCACTGCTTGAAGAACCTTTCTCCCAAAACCAGAGAAGAAACAAAAGTATCAAATTTGTAAAATTTGGAAAAAGTGTGAAGAGACAACCAAGTTGCAGCCTTGCAAATCTGTTCAACAGGAGCATCGTTTTTAAAAGCCCATGAGGAAGCCACAGCCCTAGTAGAATGAGCCGTAATTCTTTCAGGAGGCTGCTGTCCAGCAGTCTCATACACCAGACGGATGATACTCTTCAGCCAAAAAGAAAGAGAGGTAACTGTAGCTTTCTGACCCCTACGCTTTCCAGAATAAACAATGAATAATGAAGACGATTGACGGATATCCTTAGTCGCCTGCAAGTAAAACTTCAAGGCACGGACCACGTCCAAGTTATGCAACAGACGCTCCTTCTTAGAAGAAGAATTAGGACAAAAAGAAGGAACAACAATTTCCTGATTAATATTCTTATTTGAAACAACCTTAGGAAGGAATCCAGGTTTGATATGTAAAACCACCTTATCAGAATGAAAGATAAGATAAGGCGAGTCACATTGTAACGCTGAAAGCTCAGAAACTCTACGAGCAGAAGAAATAGCAACCAAAAACAAAACCTTCCAAGATAATAATTAAATATCTAAGGAATGAATGGGTTCAAACGGAACCCCTTGAAGAACACTAAGAACTAACTTCAAACTCCAGGGTGGAGCAATTGGTCTAAACACAGGCTTAATTCTGGTTAGAGCCTGACAAAAAGACTGAACATCTGGAACATCTGCCAAACATTTGTGTAGCAAAATTGACAAAGCAGAAATCTGTCCCTTTAAGGAACTCGCTGATAACCCTTTCGCCAATCCTTCTTGGAGAAAAGACAGAATCCTGGGAATCCTAACTTTAATCCATGAGTAGCCCTTGGATTCCCACCAAAAAAGATATTTACGCCATATATTATGAAAGATCTTTCTAGTGACAGGCTTACGTGACTGGATCAAAGTATCAATGACCGAATCGGAGAATCCCCGCTTAGATAAAATCAAGCGTTCCATCTCCAAGCAGTCAGCTGCAAAGAAGTTAGATTTGGATGTTGGAAAGGTCCTGTCTCAATGGAAGTTTCCACGGTGGCAGAGAGGACATGTCCACTAGATCCGCATACCAAGTCCTGCGTGGCCACGCAGGCATGATCAGAATTACTGAAGCTCTTTCATGTTTGATCCGAGCAATCATGCGGGGAAGGAGAGGAAACGGTGGAAACACATAAGCTAGGTTGAACGACCAACGCACTGCCAAGGCATCTATCAGTTCGGCCTGAGGATCCCTCGACCTGGATCCGTATCTTGGAAGCTTGGCATTCTGTTGAGATGCCATCAGATCCAACTCCGGTCTGCCCCATCGGAGAATCAGTGAGGCAAATACCTCCGGATGGAGTTCCCACTCCCCTGGATGAAAAGCCTGTTGGCTTACAAAATCAACTTCCCAGTTGTCTACTCCTGGGATGTAGATTGCTGATAGATAACAAGAGTGGGCCTCCGCTTGTCAAATTATCTTGGATACTTCTGTCATCGCTAAGGAACTCCTCGTTCCCCCCTGATGATTGATGTAAGCCACAGTCGTGATGTTGTCTGACTGGAATCTGATGAATCTGGCCAAAGCCAACTGAGGCCATGCCTGAAGCGCATTGAATATTGCTCTCAATTCCAGAATATTTATGGGAAGTAGAGACTCCACCTGAGTCCAAACACCCTGAGCCTTCAGGGAATTCCAGACTGCACCCCAGCCCAGTAGACTGGCGTCTGTTGTCACTATCACCTACGAGGGTCTGCGGAAACACGTCCCCTGGGACAGATGATCCGGCGACAACCACCAAAGAAGAGAGTCTCTGGTCTCTTGATCCAGATTTAGTGGAGGAGATAAATTTGCATAGTCCCCATTCCACTGTCCGAGCATGCACAGTTGCAGTGGTCTGAGATGAAAATGAGCAAACAAAATGATGTCCATTGCCGCCACCATCAATCCAATTACACCGAGCTACTGATGACCAAGGATTGGACTGAAGGGCTCGGCATGTATTTAGAATTTTTGACTTTCTGACCTCCGTCAGAAATATTTTCATGTCTACAGAATCTACCAGAGTTCCCAAGAAGGGAACCCTTGTCCGTGGAATTAGTGAACTCTTTTCTAGGTTCACCTTCCATCCATGAGTTCTCAGAAAGGACAACACCATGTCTGTATGGGCTTTCGTCAGATAAGTTGACGCCTGAATAAAAATATCGTCCAAATAAGGCGACACTGCTATGCCCCGCGGCCTGAGAACCACCAGAAGGGACGCTAGAACCTTTGTGAAGATCCTGGGTGCTGTGGCTAACCCGAAGGGAAGAGCCACGAACTGAAAATGTTTGTCCAGGAAGGCAAACCTTAGAAACTGATGATGTCCTTGTGGATAGGAATATGAAGGTATGCATCCATCAAGTTCACGGTAGTCATATATTGACCCTCCTGGATCATTGGTAAAATTGTTCGGATGGTCTCCATCTTGAAGGATGGAACTCCGAGAAACTTGTTTAGACTCTTGAGGTCTAAAATAGGTCTGAACGTTCCCTCTTTTTTGGGAACCACGAAAAGATTTGAGTAAAATCCCTGTCCCTGTTCTAATCTTGGAACTGGATGAATTACTCCCATAGTAGAGAGGTATTTTACACAACATAAGAACACCTCTCTTTTTATCTGGTTTACAGACAACCGTGAAAGAAGAAATCTCTCCCTTGGGAGAAAATTTTTGAATTCCAGTTGATACCCGTTGGTCACGATTTCCAGTGCCCAGGAGTCCTCAACATCTCTTACCCAAGCCTGGGTAAAGAAAGAAAGTCTGCCCCCTACTAGATCCGGACCCGGATCAGGGGCCGTCCCTTCATGCTGTCTTTGTGGCAGCAACGGTCTTCTTGGGTTGCTTACCCTTGGTCCAAGCCTGGTTGGGTCTCCAGACGGACTTGGACTGAGCAAAATTCCCTTCCTGCTTTGTGGAGGAAGAGGAAGCAGAGGGTACTCCTTTAAAATTTCGAAAGGAACGGAAATTATTTTGTTTACCCCTCATCTTAACAGACTTATCCTGAGGTAGGGCGTGACCTTTACCTCCAGTAATGTCAGAAATTATTTCCTTCAACTCAGGCCCGAATAGGGTCTTACCCTTGAAAGGAATAGCTAAGAGCTTTGATTTAGATGACACATCATCAGACCACGATTTTAACCATAACGCTCTACGCGCTAAAATGGCAAATCCTGCATTTTTCGCCGCCAACTTAGCAAATTTGAAAGGCGGCATCTGTAATAAAAGAATTAGCTAGCTTGAGAACCCTAATTCTATCTAAAATGTCCTCTAAAGGGGTCTCAACCTTCAGAGACTCTTCTAGAGCAGTGTTTTTCACTAGTGTGCCGTGAGAGATCCTCAGGTGTGCCGCGGCAGACTGACAACAGTGTGACATATTTTTTAAACTTTGCTTGTTTTTTACTCCCAGTGCAGGGGTGTCCCTCTTTCAAATTTTGAAATATTGGGAGGTATGTGACAGGCTCATCAGGCAGACATCATTTATAACCATGACATATTGACATTCATTCACAGACAATCATTATGATTGTTTGTGAATGAATGTCAATATTATGTCACGTATAGTTTGTAGGAGGCATGGCATCACAGCACAATACATACAGCATGTGTGTGTGTGTGTGTATATATATATATATATATATATATATATATATATATATATATGCTGTATTAGGCTACAATGTGTGATTTTTTAAAAAATTTTGGGATGGTGGTGTGCCACAGGATTTTTTAATGTAAAAAAGTGTGCCACAGCAAAAAAAAGGTTAAAAATCACTGTTCTAGAGCATCAAACCAAAAAGCTGCTGCAGTAGTAACTGGAACAATGCAAGCTGTTGGTTGTAAAAGGAAACCCTGATGAATAACATAATTTATGCTTACCTGATAAATTTATTTCTCATGTAGTGTATCCAGTCCACGGATCATCCATTACTTGTGGGATATTCTTCTTCCCAACAGGAAGTTGCAAGAGGATCACCCACAGCAGAGCTGCTATATAGCTCATCCCCTAACTGTCAAATCCAGTCATTCGACCGAAAACAAACAGAGAAAGGAGAAACCATAGGGTGCAGTGGTGACTGTAGTTTAATTAAAATTTAGACCTGCCTTAAAAAGACAGGGCGGGCCGTGGACTGGATACACTACAAGAGAAATAAATTTATCAGGTAAGCATAAATTATGTTTTCTCTTGTTAAGTGTATCCAGTCCACGGATCATCCATTACTTGTGGGATACCAATACCAAAGCTAAAGTACACGGATGATGGGAGGGACAAGGCAGGATTAAGCGGAAGGAACCACTGCCTGAAGAACCTTTCTCCCAAACACAGCCTCCGAAGAAGCAAAAGTATCAAATTTGTAAAATTTTTAAAAAGTGTGAAGCAAAGACCAAGTCGCAGCCTTGCAAATCTGTTCAATAGAGGCCTCATTTTTGAAGGCCCAGGTGGAAGCCACAGCTCTAGTAGAATGAGCTGTAATCCTTTCAGGGGGCTGCTGTCCAGCAGTCTCATAGGCTAGGCTTATTACGCTCCGAAGCCAAAAGGAAAGAGGTTGCCGAAGCTTTTTGACCTCTCCTCTGTCCAGAGTAAACGACAAACAGGAAAGATGTTTGACGAAAATCCTTAGTAGCTTGTAAGTAAAACTTCAAGGCATGGACTACGTCCAGATTATGTAAAAGACGTTCCTTCTTTGAAGAAGGATTAGGGCACAATGATAGAACAACAATCTCTTGATTGATATTCTTGTTAGAAACCACCTTGGGTAAAAACCCAGGTTTGGTACGCAGAACTACCTTATCTGCATGAAAAATCAGATAGGGAGAATCACATTGTAAGGCAGATAGCTCAGAGACTCTCCGAGTCGAGGAAATAGCCATCAAAAACAGAACTTTCCAAGATAAAAGTTTAATATCAATGGAATGAAGGGGTTCAAACGGAACTCCTTGAAGAACCTTAAGAACCAAGTTTAAGCTCCACGGGGGAGCAACAGGTTTAAACACAGGCTTAAATCTAACCAAAGCCTGGCAAAATGCCTGGACGTCTGGAACCTCTGCCAGACGCTTGTGCAAAAGAATAGACAGAGCAGAAATCTGTCCCTTTAAGGAACTAGCTGATAATCCTTTGTCCAAGCCCTCTTGGAGAAAAGACAATATTCTAGGAATCCTAACTTTACTCCATGAGTAAGTCTTGGATTCACACCAATAAAGATATTTACTCCATATCTTGTGGTAGATTTTCCTGGTAACAGGCTTTCGTGCCTGTATTAAAGTATCAATGACTGACTCGGAAAAGCCACGCTTTGATAGAATCAAGCGTTCAATCTCCATGATGTCAGTCTCAGAGAAATTAGATTTGGATGATTGAAAGGACCTTGTATCAGAAGGTCCTGTCTTAGAGGCAGAGTCCATGGTGGAAAGGATGACATGTCCACTAGGTCTGCATACCAAATCCTGCGTGGCCACGCAGGTGCTATCAGAATCACTGATGCTCTCTCCTGTTTGATTTTGGCAATCAGTCGAGGGAGCAGAGGAAACGGTGGAAACACATAAGCCAGGTTGAAGAACCAAGGCGCTGCTAGCGCATCTATCAGCGTCGCTTCTGGGTCCCTGGACCTGGACCCGTAACAAGGAAGCTTGGCGTTCTGGCGAGACGCCATGAGATCCAACTCTGGTTTGCCCCAACGATGAATCAACTGAGCAAACACCTCCGGATGGAGTTCCCACTCCCCCGGATGGAAAGTCTGACGACTTAGAAAATCCGCCTCCCAGTTCTCCACGCCTGGGATATGGATTGCTGACAGGTGGCAAGAGTGGTACTCTGCCCAGCGAATTATTTTTGAGACTTCTAACATCGATAGGGAACTCCTGGTTCCCCCTTGATGGTTGATGTAAGCCACAGTCATGATGTTGTCCAAATGAAATCTGATGAACCTCAGTGTTGCTAACTGAGGCCAAGCCAGAAGAGCATTGAATATCGCTCTTAACTCCAGAATATTTATTGGAAGGAGTTTCTCCTCCTGAGTCCACGATCCCTGTGCCTTCAGGGAATTCCAGACTGCACCCCAACCTAGAAGGCTGGCATCTGTTGTTACAATTGTCCAATCTGGCCTGCGAAAGGTCATACCCTTGGACAGGTGTACCCGAGACAACCACCAGAGAAGAGAATCTCTGGTCTCTTGATCCAGATTTAGCAGAGGGGACAAATCTGTGTAATCCCCATTCCACTGACTCAGCATGTATAATTGCAGCGGTCTGAGATGAAGGCGCGCAAATGGCACTATGTCCATTGCCGCTACCATTAAGCCGATTACCTCCATACACTGAGCTACCGAAGGGCGCAGAATGGAGTGAAGAACACGGCAAGCATTTAGAAGTTTTGATAACCTGGACTCCGTCAGGTAAATTTTCATTTCTACAGAATCTATAAGAGTCCCTAAGAAGGAGACTCTTGTGAGTGGGGATAGAGAACTCTTTTCCTCGTTCACTTTCCACCCGTGCAACCTCAGAAATGCCAGAACTATCTCTGTATGAGACTTGGCAACTTGAAAGCTTGACGCCTGTATCAGGATGTTGTCTAGATACGGAGCCACCGCTATGCCTCGCGGTCTTAGAACCGCCAGAAGTGAGCCCAGAACCTTGGTAAAGATTC
Organism: Bombina bombina; assembly: GCF_027579735.1. Taxonomy (NCBI): domain Eukaryota; kingdom Metazoa; phylum Chordata; class Amphibia; order Anura; family Bombinatoridae; genus Bombina; species Bombina bombina. The sequence goes on along the minus strand of NC_069503.1, from coordinate 398,970,529 downwards.
TCGAAGCTGTAGCCAACCCGAAGGGAAGAGCTACAAATTGGTAATGCCTGTCTAGAAAGGCACACCTTAGAAACCGATGATGATCTTTGTGAATCGGTATGTGAAGGTAGGCATCCTTTAAGTCCTCTGTGGTCATGTACTGAGCTTCTTGGATCATGGGTAGGATGGTCCGAATAGTTTCCATTTTGAAAGATGGAACTCTGAGGAATTTGTTTAAGATCTTTAGATCCAAAATTGGTCTGAAGGTTCCCTCTTTTTTGGGAACCACAAACAGATTTGAATAAAAACCCTGTCCTTGTTCCGTCCGCGGAACTGGATGGATCACTCCCATAACTAGGAGGTCTTGCACACAGCGTAGGAATGCCTCTTTCTTTATCTGATTTGCAGATAGCCTTGAAAGATGAAATCTCCCTTGTGGAGGGGAAGCTTTGAAGTCCAGAAGATATCCCTGAGATATGATCTCCAACGCCCAGGGATCCTGAACATCTCTTGCCCACGCCTGGGTGAAGAGAGAAAGTCTGCCCCCTACTAGATCCGTCGCCGTATAGGGGGCCGTTCCTTCATGCTGTCTTAGAGGCAGCAGCAGGCTTTCTGGCCTGCTTGCCTTTGTTCCAGGACTGGTTAGGTTTCCAGGCCTGCTTAGATTTAGCAAAAGTTCCCTCTTGTTTTGAAGCGGAGGAAGTTGATGCTGCACCTACCTTGAAATTTTGAAAGGCACGAAAATTAGACTGTTTGGCCTTTGCTTTGGCCCTGTCCTGAGGAAGGGTGTGACCCTTACCTCCAGTAATGTCAGCAATAATTTCCTTCAAACCAGGCCCGAATAAGGTCTGCCCCTTGAAAGGAATGTTGAGTAATTTAGACTTCGAAGTCACGTCAGCTGACCAGGATTTAAGCCATAGCGCCCTACGCGCTTGGATGGCGAATCCGGAATTCTTAGCCGTTAGTTTAGTCAAATGAACAATGGCATCAGAAACAAATGAGTTAGCTAGCTTAAGTGTTCTAAGCTTGTCAATAATTTCAGTCAATGGAGCTGTATGGATGGCCTCTTCCAGGGCCTCAAATCAGAATGCCGCCGCGGCCGTGACAGGCGCAATGCATGCAAGGGGCTGTAAAATAAAACCTTGTTGAATAAACATTTTCTTAAGGTAACCCTCCAATTTTTTATCCATTGGATCTGAAAAAGCACAACTGTGCTCAACCGGGATAGTAGTACGCTTTGCTAAAGTAGAAACTGCTCCCTCCACCTTAGGGACCGTCTGCCATAAGTCCCATGTAGTGGCGTCTATTGGAAACATTTTTCTAAATATAGGAGGTGGGGAAAAAGGCACCCCCGGTCTAACCCACTCCTTGCTAATAATTTCTGTAAGCCTTTTAGGTATAGGAAAAACATCAGTACACACCGGTACCGCATAGTATTTATCCAGCCTACACAATTTCTCTGGTACTGCAACTGTGTTACAGTCATTCAGAGAAGCTAATACCTCACCAAGCAACACACGGAGGTTCTCAAGCTTAAATTTAAAATTAGAAATCTCTGAATCAGGTTTCCTCGAATCAGAGATGTCACCCACAGACTGAAGCTCTCCGTCCTCATGATCTGCATACTGTGACGCAGTATCAGACATGGCCCTTACAGCATCTGCGCGCTCTGTATTTCTCCTAACCCCAGAGCAATCGCGCTTGCCTCTTAATTCAGGCAACCTGGATAATACCTCTGACAGGGTATTATTCATGATTGCAGCCATGTCCTGCAAGGTAATCGCTATGGGCGTCCCTGATGTAATTGGCACCATATTAGCGTGCATCCCCTGAGCGGGAAGCGAAGGGTCTGACACGTGGGGAGAGTTAGTCGGCATAACTTCCCCCTCGTCAGAATCTTCTGGTGATATTTATTTTATAGTTAAAGACTGATCTTTACTGTTTAAGGTGAAATCAATACATTTAGTACACATTCTCCTATGGGGCTCCACCATGGCTTTCAAACATAATGAATAAGTAGTTTCCTCTGTGTCAGACATGTTTAAACAGACTAGCAATGAGACTAGCAAGCTTGGAAAACACTTTAAACAAGTTTACAAGCAATATAAAAAACGTTACTGCACCTTTAAGAAACACAAATTTTGTCAAAATTTGAAATAACAGTGAAAAAAGGCAGTTACACTAACAAAATTTTTACAGTGTATGTAACAAGTTAGCAGAGCATTGCACCCACTTGCAAATGGATGATTAACCCCTTAATACCCAAAACTGAATAATAAAAGACAAAAACGTTTAGTTTTTTTTTGTTTTTTGTTTTTTTCAAACAGTGACAACAACTGCCACAGCTCTACTGTGGCTTTTTACCTCCCTCAAAAACGACTTTGAAGCCTTTTGAGCCCTCCAGAGATGTCCTGGATCATGCAGAGGGAAGCTGAATGTCTCTGTCAGTATTTTTATATGCACAGAAAAGCACTAAAAAAGGTCCCTCCCACTCATATTACAACAGTGGAAAGCCTAAGGAAACTGTTACTAGGCAAAATTCAAGCCAGCCATGTGGAATAAAACTAGGCCCCAATAAGTTTTATCACCAAATACATATAAAAACGATTAAACATGCCAGCAAACGTTTTATATTACATTTTTATAAGAGTATGTATCTCTATTAATAAGCCTGATACCAGTCGCTATAACTGCATTTAAGGCTTTACTTACATTAGTTCGGTATCAGCAGCATTTTCTAGCAAATTCCATCCCTAGAAAAATATTAACTGCACATAACTTATTGCAGGAAAACCTGCACGCCATTCCCTCTCTGAAGTTACCTCACTCCTCAGAATATGTGAGAACAGCCATGGATCTTAGTTACTTCTGCTAAGATCATAGCAAATCAGCCAATAGGATTGAGCTTGCATTCTATTGGCTGATTGTAACAGCGAATAGAATGCAAGCTCAATCCTATTGGCTGATTGTAAGAAGACTCCGGGTGAAGAGGATGCTCCTCATCGGATGTCTTGAAGATGGAGCTGCTCCACGTCAGATGGATGAAGATAGAAGATGCCGTCTGGATGAAGACTTCTGCCGTCTGGAGGACCACTTCACCCGGCTTGGATGAAGACTTCTCCCAGCTTCGTTGAGGACTTTGGCCCGGTTGGATGAAGACTTCTGCCGCTTCCTTGAGGATGGATGTCCGGTCTTCAGAACTGTAAGTCGATCTTCAGGGGGGTTAGTGTTAGGTGGGTTTATTTTTTAGGTTAGGGATTTGGGTTGCAATAGAGCTAGCTAAATGCCCTTTTAAGGGCAATGCCCATCCAAATGATCTTTTCAGGGCAATGGGGAGCTTAGGTTTTTTTAGTTAGTATTTTATTTGGGGGTTGGTTGTGTGGGTGGTGGGTTTTATTGTTGGGGGGTTGTTTGTATTTTTTTTTTCAGGTAAAAGAGCTGATTACTTTGGGGCAATGCCCCGCAAAAGGCCCTTTTAAGGGCTATTGATAGTTTAGGCTAGGTTTTTTTTTATTTTGGGGGGGATTTTTTTATTTTGATAGGGCTATTAGATAAGGTGTAATTAGTTTAAAGATCTGTAATTTTTTTTTATTTTCTGTAATTTAGTGTTTGTTTGTTTTTTGTAACTTAGCTAATTTAATTTATTTAATTGTTTTTAATTTAGTTAATTTATTTAATTGTAGTGTAGTGTTAGGTGTTATTATAACTTAGGTTATGTTTTATTTTACAGGTACTTTTGTATTTATTTTAGCTAGGTAGTTATTAAATAAATAATAACTATTTAGTAACTATTCTACCTAGTTAAAATAAATACAAACTTGCCTGTAAAATAAAAACAAACCCTAAGCTAGCTACAATGTAACTATTAGTTATATTGTAGCTATCTTAGGGTTTATTTTACAGGTAAGTATTTAGTTTTAAATAGGAATTATTTAGGTAATAATATTAATATTTATTTAGATTTATTGTAATTATATTTAAGTTAGGGGGTGTTAGGGTTATGGTTAGACTTAGGTTTAGGGGTAATACATATAGTATAGTGGTGGCGAAGTTGGGGGTGGCAGATTAGGGGTTAATAAATGTAGGTAGGTCACGGCGATGTTAGGGACGGCAGATTAGGGGTTAATAATATTTAACTAGTGTTTGCGAGGCGGGAGTGCGGCGGTTTAGGGGTTAATAGGTAGTTTATGGGTGTTAGTGTACTTTTTAACACTCATAACTACTGACTTTTAAATGCGTTAGGACTCTTGACGGGGTAGGGTGTACCGCTCACTTTTTGGCCTCCCAGGACAGACTTGTAATACCGGCGCTATGGAAGTCCCATAGAAAAAAGCCTTTACGAAGTTTACGTAAGTCGTTTTGTGGTAAGGCCAAAAAAGCGTGCAGGCCCCCAAACCTGCAAGACTTGTAATACCAGAGGTAGTGAAAAAGCAGGGTTAGGACCTGTTAACACTGCTTTTTCAGCCTACCGCACAACTCGTAATCTAGCCGTAACACCCATCGCGCAAACAACATAGCATATTCACATTAGCAACTGTAAAATATTAATAGTTAAAATCTTTATTAAATATGAATATTGCATAAATATGTTTTACCATGTTTTCATCTCTAATGGGCTCTAATGCACTTATATACTGTATATATATATATATATATTTATGTGTTTATATGTGTATATATGTCTGTCAATACATATATACACATATAAATACATAAATATATATGTACACACACATACATATAGATATAGATTGTCTTATTATGAGTGTAACTGTACATTGTAATGTATTTTTGATGTGTTTAGTGAAACTTTTTAATTTTGGAAAACAGTTAACCAGAGCTCTGCCGTAAGAACTGAAGCAATTAAAAATGCTTCCAAAAAGACAATACCGCTTACGCAAAACCGTTTGCGCCGCACTTGGAATCTGGCCCCAAATCTGTAGGTGTCAAAAAAGTAATACATCTATAAACCTATACATCTATTGGTGGCAAATAGCTTTGTGGGATAATCCATAAGTGATAGGATATATGGTATACTTAGTATAAAGAACAGGGTACTGTTTATTTTTTTTATATACTGTATATAGATATATATATATATATATATATATATATATATATATACACATACACATACACACACACATACATACATATACAGTACTGTGCAAAAGTCTTAGGCCACCTTTGTTTCCATGACAATCCATATTTATACAAACAGAAAATATGTACACAAAATATAAAAAAACACAATTTTCAGAACAAAATGGCTTCTTCAGGCAAAAGTTAGCATTTAGTGAGATCTCCTTTGGCACTAAGCACATCTTAAAATCTTTTGGGAAGACTGTCCTAAGGTTTTCTGAAGTAATCTTCTGGTATATTATACCAGGCTTCTATCAGTACTTCCCAGAGTTCTTTAGATTTATGTTGTCTTATATTTATTTCTCTGTCCAGGTGATCCCTTACTGTCTCTATAATATTCAGATCTTGACTTTGTGGAGGCCAGTCCATGACTGTCAGTGTTTTATCAGCTGTTCTTGTTATCATGCTGAAAAATAAAAACATTCCTAATCAGGCGCTTTCCAAAAGGAATGGCATGATGAATTAAAACCTGTCTGTATTTTTCAGCATTCATGATTCCATTAATTCAGACAATATCACCAACACCACTGGCAGAAATGAAGCCCCAAAGCAGGACAGACCCTCCACCATATTTTACTGAAGGTCGCAAGAACTTATTCTTCCATTTCTCTCCAACTCTTCTCATATATTGTCGAAGATTGGACCCAAAAATTTCAGACTTGGATTTGTCACTCCATAATACTCTTGTCCAATTATCTTCATTCCAATCTTTGTGAGCTTTAGCATAGCTTAGCCTTTTTATCCTGTTCCCCTTCCATAAAAGTGGTTTCTTAGCTGCTACCCTTCCACAAAGACCAGTCCTGATCAAGCTTCTTCGGAAAGGGTCAACTTGGCACCCCAATGAAATTGCCAGATGCTGAGCCAGGCCCTTGCTGGACTTCTCCCAGTCTCTAATAGAAGAAACTCCGAGAAACTTCTCATCAGATTTTGAAAGTTTTCTTGGCCTTCCAGTCCTTTTTTGCCCTTGACTTCTCCTGATTCTTCAAATCTCTTTATAACAGCTTGAATACCACATGTTGAGTATCCAGTTTGCTTGCTAATTTCTCTTTGAGAGTGGCCTTGCTGATGCAAAAGTATAATTTTATGTCTGTTAAATTCTGTGATGTTTGGCATTTTGAAAGTGATTGAAAGTTGGTCTTATTAGCAAGCTTCCAATGAATAAAAAAATCATACCACATGTGTATGCAATGCTCAAGCATGTCTTGCACAAACCTGGTGTAATAGACCTTTTTTTCCCAGCAGTTATTTTAACATGAAATAGTAGGACAAATACAGATGTTAGCAATGACATAAAACATAAACAGCTGCATCCCTTACTTGTAGGAAATAATGAACCTGGCCACAAGGAGGAGGCAAAGAAACCCCAGCCAAAGGCTTAAATACCTCCCCCACTTCCTTCATTCCCCAGTCATTCTGCCGAGGGAACAAGGAACAGTAGGAGAAATATCAGGGTGAAAAGGTGCCAGAAGAACAAGTTAAAATTTAGGGCCGCCCATCGGAGAACACGGGCGGGAGCTGTGGACTCTCCCTGTACAGAAGGAAAGGAAATTATCTGGTAAACATAATTTATGTTTTCCTTCTTAATACAGGGAGAGTCCACAGCTGCATTCCCTACTTCTGGGAAATTATACCCAAGCTCCAGAGGATACTGAATGCTAACGGGAGGGCAAAAAGGAGAGCGGTAATCCTTTTAGGAGGCTTGTGTCCTGCTGTCTCATATGCCAAGTGGATGATACTCCTCAACTAAAAGAAAAGGGAGTTGAAAATGCCTTTGACCCATACGCTTCCCAGATAGATAACAAACAGAGAAAAAAAATCTGTCTATTCCTATGTAACCTGAAGATAGAACTTCAAGGTATGAATCCATAGTATCTCTATACACAAAAAATAGACAAGAGCACTATATAGGCAAGCTATTCCTATCTTTAAATTGACTAGGGTAATGTAATCCCCTTCTTTATTGTGTTTTTATATATGGAGGAGTGGTGCTAGCATTAATTCAATATACAAAATGGACTTTGGAACAAAGTTCCACAAAGGAATGATATCTTGGCACTCTTTGCCCAGACTAATATTGGAGCACTTCCAATTGTTTTTACTGCTCTTGAAAAAGACGATTTAGTCGTTGAAGACCTTTTTTTAAAATGTTTTAATAAATTCTGCTGCCTTTTTGGAAGTATTTCAAAGTTACCAACCACTTTTGAAGAGCCGGATTCCGAATTACTCGGAATACTAAAGCACAATATGGGAAAATCAGGATATAGATCCTTATGAAGAAGCTGAACTCTGAAATTTTCTGAGTAAGTATATTGCACATTATTTTGTTGTTAACTCCTGCGAATCACAAGTCAAGTTTCTTTCTTCAGTGCGCACTACAACACACAGAAGGATTCAAGACCAGCGCCTCTATATACATATTCCATAATATTGGAGTAGGAACTGGACTAAATAAAATATAACTTTTATTAGTTACTTTAAAAGATGGGTCACAACAAACAAATTAAAATCTTTATCAGAAATTCCAGTATTACAAAAGTATCTCTTGATTAAGTTTAATGCCGCCTTTTCAATTGTTATGTCTGTGAGACACTATAATGTTAGATTTAAATCCCTGCTTAATAGTGTTTGTGATTGTAGGTCCTAATCTTATTCATGTTCTAAAATGGAATTAGAGGAATTAGAGCTATTAATATTCAATTGTTCTTTCAAAGTTCTTAGCAACATATGTTGCAATCATTTTGTAAATATACCGGCCACTGACATGGATTTACATATGTGGTATAAATTAGCAAAATTTCATGATTCTTATTTCCATCAAAAGTTATATAAATTAGCAAATGTTATGCAATAAATCATGAGTAAATACGCATGAATTTTGTCAAATGTGCAATCTATTGTGCCACCAGATATGAGTGGTGTGTTAAGTAGTACTATTCTTAGTAGTTTAATACCTGTTACTCCCCCTATCGGGGTAGGTGTATATGGCATGGATTTTAGGAACTGGGAGATGGAAAAAGATGCTTGGTCGGTCCTCCTACTTCAAATTTGGCCGAAACACAAGTGGCTGTCACAAAACAGTCTGGCCACGAGATAGATAGATTTGATAGATAGATAGATAGATAGATACATAGATCAATAGATACAATATACATTGGATAGATACAAATTACATAGATCAAAAGATGCAATATACATTTGACAGATACGAATTACATAGATCAATAGATGCAATATACATTTGATAGATACGAATTACATAGATCAATAGATGCAATATACATTTGATAGATACGAATTGCATAGATCAATAGATGCAATATACATTTGATAGATACGAATTGCATAGATCAATAGATGCAATATACATTTGATAGATACGAATTACATAGATCAATAGATGCAATATACATTTGATAGATACGATTGATAGTTAGATAGATTTGATAGATAAATAGATAGATTTGATAGATATATAATTTCCCAGGCAGAGAATTACAAAGACGTGCGGTCTGGGACCCATGGTAAGGTTACTGCCTTTTGCACAATCGAGTACAGGTTGGGGTCCGGGATTGCCTTTTGTGCAAAGAAATTGTGGCCGGGTACCTTCCACTGCGGTGTCCCCTATCAGGGGACGTGTATATGGCATGGATTTTAGGAACGAGGAGATGGAAAAAGATGCTTGGACACCCAGTACAGGTCGTTCTCCTTCAGCCTTTTTATACGAGGGTCCCCGACCCTCAACATGCACGACAGCATGAAAGACCCCATATGCCATGACTTCCTTTTGCACAATCGAGTACAGGTATGGCATAGATTTTAAGAACCCGGAGATAATTTTTAGGAACCCAGAGATGGAAAAAGATGCTTGGACACCAAGTACAGGTCGTTCTCCTTCAGACTTTTTATACGAGGGTCCCCAACCCTTAACATGCACGACAGCATGAAAGACCCCATATGCCATGACTTCCTTTTGCACAATCGAGTACAGGTACGGCATCGATTTTAGGAAACCAGAGATAATTTTTAGGAACCGGGAGATGGAAAAAGATGCTTGGACACCCAGTACAGGTTGTTCTCCTTCAGCCTTTTTATACGAGGGTCCCCGACCCTCAACATGCACGACAGCATGAAAGACCCCATATGCCATGACTTCCTTTTGCACAATCCAGTACAGGTATGGCATCGATTTTAGGAACCCGGAGATAATTTTTAGGAACCGGGAGATGGAAAAAGATGCTTCGACAACCAGTACAGGTCGGTTTCCTTCAGCCTTTTTATACGAGGGTCCCAGACCCTCAACATGCACGACAGCATGAAAGACCCCATATGCCATGACTTCCTTTTTCACAATCGAGTACAGGTATGGCATAAATTTTAGGAACCCAGAGATATTTTTTAGGAACCGGGAGATGGAAAAAGATGCTTGGACACCCAGTACAGGTTGTTCTCCTTCAGCCTTTTTATAAGAGGGTCCCCGACCTTCAACAGGCACAACAGCATGAAAGACCCCATATGCCATGACTTCCTTTTGCACAATCGAGTACAGGTATGGCATCGTTTTTAGGAACCCGTAGATAATTTTTAGATACCGGGAGATGGAAAAAGATGCAGTGTCGGTCCTCCTACTTCAAATTTGGGGCACTGCGGGTGCAATCTACTGTGCCACCAGATATGAGTGGTGTGTTAAGTAGTACTATTCTTAGCAGTTTAATCCCTGTTATGTGCCTTTTTTTTGGTTTGGGTTTTGAAGCCACAGTGCAGCACCAGAGGCCAGAAAAATTAGGCATGTACAAATGCCTGAAAAATTAGGTATTGTTGCAGCCGCTGCTGTAGCAGCCACCAGAAAATTGATGTTTGTTTGACAGTTAGAAAGTGCCCTAAAACATTGCGGCTTGAACCCTAGTTGTTGGCGGAAAAGTCACGCAAGTCATCCGGCATTCGAAGATAAAATACAGCAGCATGTGTACCATTTGTAGCCCAAGGCAGCTCATCTCATCAGGCCTTTTTTACTCAAATGTATCGCCCAATGTCAGTCCCTTCGGGATCCATCCCTCATTCATTTTAATAAAGGTGAGATAATTAAGACTTTTTTGACCTAGGCGACTTCTCTTCTCAGTGACAATACCTCCTGCTTCACTGAAGGTCCTTTCTGACAGGACACTTGATGAGGGGCAGGCCAGAAGTTTGATTGCAAATTGGAATAGCTCAGGCCACAGGTCAAGCCTGCACACCCAGTAGTCAAGGGGTCCATCGCTCCTGAGAGTGTCGAGATCCACAGTTAATGCGAGGTAGTCTGCTACCTGTCGGTTGAGTCGTTCTCCGAGGCTGGATCCCGAAGGGCTGTGGCGATGCATAGGAGTTAAAAATGTCCGCTTGTCCTCCATCAACAACACGTCTGGAAAGCGTCCTGTCCTTGCCGGCATGGTCGTGGAAGGAGTAGGATTACTTTCATCTCTTCCCCTGTTAGATTCCTGTTGTGCTGTGACATCACCCTTATACGCTGTGTAAAGCATACTTTTTAATTTATTTTTGAACTGCTCCATCCTTTCTGACTTGCGGGAATTCGGAAACATTTCAGTCACTTTATGCTTATACCGGGGGTCTAGTGGCGTGGACACCCAGTACAGTTCGTTCTCCTTCAGCTTTTTTATACGAGTGTCCCTCAACAGGCACGACAGCATGAAAGACCCCATTTGCACAAGGTTGGATGCCGAGCTACTCATGTCCCGTTCCTCGTCCTCACTGAAGGTATCTTCTTCCCCCCAGCCACGTACAACACCACGGGTACCAGATAGGTGACAACAACGAGCACCCTAGGATGCCTGTTGTGGTTGGTCTTCCTCCTCCTCCTCCTCCTCAAAGCCACACTCCTCCTCTGACTCCACTTCCTCACAATCCTCTTCCTGCGTTGCCGCTGGTCCAGCAAGCGATGCTGATAAGGCTGTTTCTGGTGGTGATGGAGACCACAACTCTTCCTCTTCACGCTCATCTACGGCCTAATCCAGCACTGTTCGCAGGGCAAGCTCCAGGAATAAAACAAATGGTATGATGTCGCTGATGGTGCCTTCGGTGCGACTGACTAGGTTTGTCACCTCCTCAAAAGGACGCATGAGCCTACAGGCATTGCGCATGAGTGTCCAGTAACGTGGCAAAAAAATCCCCAGCTCCCCAGAGGCTGTCCTAGCACCCCGGTCATACAAATACTCATTAACGGCTTTTTCTTGTTGGAGCAGGCGGTCGAACATTAGGAGGGTTGAATTCCAACGTGTCAGGCTGTCGCAAATCAAGTGCCTCACTGGCAGGTTGTTTCGCCGCTGGATATCTGACAAGTGCGCCACGGCCGTGTAGGAACGCCTGAAATGGCCACACACCTTCCTGGCCTGCTTCAGGACGTCCTGTAAGCCTGGGTACTTATGCACAAAGAGTTGTACAAACAGATTACACACATGTGCCATGCACGGAACATGTGTCAACTTGCCCAATTTTAATGCCGCCACCAAATTACTTCCATTGTCAGAAACAACTTTGCCAATCTCCAGTTGGTGCGGAGTCAGCCATTGATCCACCTGTGCGTTCAGGGCGGACAGGAGTGCTGGTGCGGTGTGACTCTCTGCTTTCAGGCAAGTCAACCCCAAGACGGCGTGACACTGCCGTATCCGGGATGTTGACTAGTACCTGGGGAGCTGGGGGGGGTGCCGTTGATGTGGAGCAAGACGCAGCAGCAGAAGAGGACTCAGCCGAGGAAGAGGTTATGGAAGAGGATGGAGTAGGAGGAGTAGAGGAGGTAGCAGCAGGCCTGCCTGAAAGTCGTGGCAGTGTCACCAACTCCTCTGCAGAGCCAGGCATTCCATGCTTGTCAGCCGTCAGCAGGTTTACTCAATGCGCAGTGTAGGTGATATACCTGCCCTGACCATGCTTTGCAGACCAGCTATCAGTGGTCAGATGGACCCTTGCCCCAACGCTGTGTGCCAGACATGCCATTACTTCCTTTCGCACAATCGAGTACAGGTTGGGGATTGCCTTTTGTGAAAAGAAATTTCGGCCGGGTACCTTCCACTGCGGTGTCCCAATAGCAACAAATTTTTTGAACGCCTCAGACTCCACCAGCTTGTATGGTAAAAGCTGGCGGGCTAAGAGTTCAGACAAGCCAGCTGTCAGACGCCGGGCAAGGGGGTGACTTTGGGAAATTGGCTTCTTACACTGAAACATGTCCTTGACAGACACCTGACTGTGGGCAGATGACCAGGAACTGCTATGTAAGAGAGACTGAGTGGCGGATGGTTGAGATGGGGCAAGGAGTACAGCAGTGGCTGACGTGGCTGAAGATGCTGGACCAGGAGGAGGATGGCGGCTTTGAGTTTGTGTGCTGCTTCTACTCATGTGTTCATCCCATCGGCGTTTGTGATGTGAGACCATGTGCCTTCGCAAAGCAGTTGTACCTAGGTGGGTGTTGGACTTCCCACGACTCAGTTTCTTTTGGCACAGGTTGCAAATGGCCACGACCACGACGGCACCTGCGGGTTGGCCTGCCTCTGCCTGTAATTTTTTTTTTTAAATGTAGACTTACACTACTATTAAACAAAATATGAGTGGTGCCACTGGGCAAGTGGGCACAGTATACGCTGTGAGCCAGACACAAAAAAGCAGACTGATGTTTCACAGTCAAAAAAGTTTATTTTTTAAATATTTAAACTACTGTTACAACAAATATGAGTGTTGCCACTAACTTGGCAAGTGGGCCTGGCACACACGCTGGCAGGCAAGCAACTGCAATAAGATTACACTAGCAGACTGATGTTTCACAGTCAAAAAAGTTTTTTTTTTTAAATGTACACTTACACTACTATTAAACAAGATATGAGTGGTGGCACTGGGCAAGTGGGCACAGTATACGCTGTGAGCCTGACGCAAAAAAACACAATTTATGCTTACCTGATAAATTTATTTCTCTTGTGGTGTATCCAGTCCACGGATCATCCATTACTTGTGGGATATTCTCATTCCCAACAGGAAATTGCAAGAGGACACCCATAGCAGAGCTGTAATATAGCTCCTCCCCTAACTGTCATAGCCAGTCATTCGACCGAAAACAAGCCGAGAAAGGAGGAACCATAGGGTGCAGTGGTTACTGTAGTCTAAATTTAAAAATTACCTGCCTTAAAATGACAGGGCGGGCCGTGGACTGGATACACCACAAGAGAAATAAATTTATCAGGTAAGCATAAATTGTGTTTTCTCTTGTAAGGTGTATCCAGTCCACGGATCATCCATTACTTGTGGGATACCAATACCAAAGCTAAAGTACACGGATGAAGGGAGGGACAAGGCAGGAACTTAAATGGAAGGAACCACTGCCCGTAAAACCTTTCTCCCAAATATAGCCTCCGAAGAAGCAAAAGTATCAAATTTGTAAAATTTTGAAAAAATATGAAGCGAAGACCAAGTCGTCGCCTTGCAAATCTGATCAAAAGAAGCCTCATTTTTAAAGGCCCAAGTGGAAGCCACAGCTCTAGTGGAATGAGCTGTAATCCTTTCAGGAGGTTGCTGTCCAGCAGTCTCATAGGCTAAGCGGATTAAGCTTCTTAGTCAAAAAGAAAAAGAGGTTGCCGAAGCCTTTTGACCTTTCCTCTGTCCAGAGTAGACAACAAACATAGCAGATGTTTGACGAAAATCTTTAGTAGCTTGTAAGTAAAACTTTAAAGCACGGACCACGTCCAAATTGTGTAACACAAGGATGGAACAACAATCTCTTGATTGATATTCTTGTTAGATACCACCTTAGGTAAGAACCCAGGTTTGGTACGCAGGACTACCTTATCCGTATGAAAAATCAGATAAGGAGAATCACATTGTAAGGCAGATAGCTCAGAGACTCTACGAGCCGAGGAAATAGCTACCAAAAAAAGAACTTTCCAAGATAAAAGCTTGATATCTATGGAATGAAGAGGTTCAAACGGAACTCCTTGAAGAACCTTAAGAACCAAGTTTAAGCTCCATGGTGAAGCAACAGGTTTAAACACAGGCTTGATTCTAACTAAAGCCTGACAAAATGCCTGAACGTCTGGAACATCTGCCAGACGCTTAACTAGCTGACGATCCTTTTTCCAAACCTTCTTGGAGAAAAGATAATATCCTAGCAATCCTGACCTTACTCCATGAGTAACCCTTGGATTCACACCAATAAAGATATCTCCTGGTGACAGGCTTTCGTGCCTGTCTTAAGGTATCAATAACTGACTCGGAGAAGCCACGCTTTGATAAACTCAAGCGTTCAATCTCCAGGCAGTCAGCCTCAGAGAAATTAGATTTGGATGGTTGAAAGGACCCTGAAGTAGAAGGTCCTGTTTCAGAGGCAGAGACCATGGTGGAAAGGATGACATGTCCACTAGATCTGCATACCAGGTCCTGCGTGGCCACGCAGGTGCTATCAGAATCACCGATGCTCTCTCCTGCTTGATCTTGGCAATCAGTTGAGGGAGCAGAGGAAACGGTGGAAACACATAAGCCAGGTTGAAAGACCAGAGCGCTGCTAGAGCATCTATCAGTGTCGCCTTGGGATCCCTGGACCTGGATCCGTAACACGGAAGCTTGGCGTTCTGGCGAGATGCCCATGAGATCCAGTTCTGGTTTGCCCCAACGATGAATCAGTTGTGCAAATGCCTCCGGATGGAGTTCCCACTCTCCCGGATGAAAAGTCTGACGACTTAGAAAATCCGCCTCCCAGTGCTCTACACCCGGGATATGGATAGCTGATAGGTGGCAAGAGTGAATCTCTGCCCAGCGAATTATTTTTTAAACTTTTAACATTTCTAGGGAACTTCTCATTCCCCCTTGATGGTTGATGTAAGCTACAGTCGTGATGTTGTCCGACTGAAATCTGATGTACCTCAGAGTTGCTAACTGAGGCCAAGCCTGAAGAGCCTTGAATATCGCTCTTAGTTCCAGAATATTTAATGGAAGGAGAGACTCCTCCTGAGTCCACGATCCCTGAGCCTTCAGGGAGTTCCAGACTGCACCCCAACCTAGAAGGCTGGCATCTGTCGTAACAATTGTCCAATCTGACCTGCGAAAGGTCATACCTTTGGACAGATTGACCCGAGATAGCCACCAGAGAAGAGAATCCCTGGTCTCTTGGTACAGATTCAGTTGAGGGGACAAATCTGTGTAATCCCCGCTCCACTGACTGAGCATGCATAGTTGCAGCGGTCTGAGATGTAAGCGTGCAAACGGCACCATGTCCATTGCCGCTACCATTAAGCCGATTACTTCCATACACTGAACCACCGAAGGGCGCGGAATGGAATGAAGAACCAGGCAGGAATTTAGAAGCTTTGATAACCTGGACTCCGTCAGGTGAATTTTCATTTCTACAGAATCTATCAGAGTCCCTAGAAAGGAAACTCTTGTGAGTGGGGATAGAGAACTCTTTTCCTGGTTCACTTTCCACCCATGCGACCACAGAAATGCCATTACTACGTCCGTATGAGACTTGGCAATTTGGAAGTTTGATGCCTGTATCAGGATGTCGTCTAAATAAGGGGCTACTGCTATGCCCCGCGGCCTTAGGACCGTCATTAAGTGACCCTAGAACTTTGTAAAGATTCTTGGGGCTGTAGCTAATCCCAAGGGAAGAGCTACAACTGGTAATGCCTGTCTTAAAAGGCAAACCTGAGAAACCGATGATGATCTTTGTGTATCGGAATGTGAAGATAAGCATCCTTTAGATCCACTGTAGTCATATATTGACCCTCCTGGATCAGTGGTAGGATGGTACGAATAGTTTCCATCTTGAACGACGGAACTTTGAGGAATTTGTTTAAGATCTTTAGATCCAAAATTGGTCTGAAGGTTCCCTCTTTTTTGGGAACCACAAACAGATTTGAGTAAAAACCCTGTCCCTGTTCCTCCTTTGGAACTGGATGGATCACTCCCATAACTAGGAGGACTCGTACACAGTGTAAGAATGCCTCTCTCTTTATCTAGTGTGCAGATAATTGTGAAAGGTGAAATCTCCATTTTGGGGGGGAAGCTTTGAAGTCCAGAAGATATCCCTGGGATATAATTTCCAACGCCCAGGGATCCTGAACATCTCTTGCCCACGCCTGGGCAAAGAGTGAAAGTCTGCCCCCTACTAGATCCGTTCCCGGATAGGGGGCCGTTCCTTCATGCTGTCTTAGAGGCAGCAGCAGGCTTTTTTACCTGCTTACCTTTTTTCCATGTCAGGTTTGGTCTCCAGACCGTCTTGGATTGAGCAAAAGTTCCCTCTTGTTTATTATTAGAGGAAGTTGATGCCGCACCTGCCTTGAAGTTTTGAAAGGCACGAAAATTAGACTGTTTGGCCCTAGATTTGGACCTGTCCTGAGGAAGGGCATGACCTTTTCCTCCAGTGATATCAGCAATAATCTCCTTCAACCAGGCCCGAATAGGGTCTGCCCCTTGAAGGGAATGTTAAGTAGCTTAGATTTTGAAGTCACGTCAGCTGACCATGATCTAAGCCATAGCGCTCTGTGCGCCTGTATAGCAAAACCAGAATTCTTAGCCGTTAGTTTAGTCAAATGAACAATGGCATCAGAATAAATGAATTGGCTAGCTTAAAGGGACATTATACACTCATTTTTTCTTTGCATAAATGTTTTGTAGATGATCTATTTATATAGCCCTGCCCATAAAGTTTTTTTTTTTAAATAAATAAATGTATCATTTTGCTTATTTTTAAATAACATTGCTCTGATTTTCAGACTCCTAACCAAGCCCCAAAGTTTTATGTGAATACTGTCAGCTACCATCTACAGCTTGCTGCTGTTTGTGTAAAGGGTCTTTTCATATGCAAAAGAAGGGGGAGGGGGGGAGTGTCTTATTTGCCACTTGCAGTGGGCTTTCCAGCTACCTTTTCAACAGAGCCAAACTGACAGCTTCTAAGTAACTTTTTAAACAGTTTTATACTGGATTTTTATATCAGTATCTGTGCATCTTATTCTTTATAGTAGTGTATAGAAGTGCTCTAAGTTTTCCAAGTATGTCATCCAATGGAGTCGCTACCTGTAAAGCCTCTTCCAGAGACTCAAACCAGTACGCCGCAGCAGCAGTGACAGGGGCAATGCATGCAAGGGGCTGTAGGATAAAACCTTGTTGAATAAATATTTTCTTAAGGTAACCTCTAATTTTTTATCCATTGGATCTAAAAAAAAAAAGCACAACTGTCCTCGACAGGGATAGTAGTACGCTTTACTAGAGTAGAAACTGCTCCCTCCACCTTAGGGACTGTCTGCCATAAGTCCCATGTGGTGGCGTCTATTGGAAACATTTTTCTTAAAATAGGAGGGGAAGAGAACGGCACACCTGGTCTATCCCATTCCTTATTAATAATTTCTGTAAACCTTTTAGGTATTTGGAAAAACATCAGTACACACCGGCACTGCAAAGTATTTATCCAGTCTACACAATTTCTCTGGCACTGCAATGGTATCACAGTCATTCAGAGCAGCTAAAACCTCCCTAAGCAACACACGGAGGTGTTCAAGCTTAAATTTAAATGTAGAAATATTAGAATCAGGTATCTTTCCTGAGTCATTAACATCACCCACTGACTGAAGCTCTCTTTCCTCAGCTTCTGCATATTGTGAGGCAGTATCAGACATGGTTCTTAAAGCGTCAGTATGCTCTGCATTTTGTCTCACCCCAGAGCTATCTCGCTTACCTCTAAGTTCAGGTAGTCTGGCTAATACCGCTGACAGTGTATTATCCATGACTGCCGCCATGTCTTGTAAAGTAAACGCTATGGGCGCCCTAGATGTACTTGGCGCCATTTGAGCGTGAGTCCCTTAAGCAGAAGTCAAAGGGTCTGACACGTGGGGAAAGTTAGTCGGCATAACTTCCCCCTTGTCAGATTCCTCTGGTGATACATTTTTTAAAGACAGAAAATGATCTTTATTGCATAAAATGAAATCAGTACATTTGGTACACATTCTAAGAGGGGGTTCCACCATGGCTTTTAAAAATAATAAACAAGGAGTTTCTTCTATGTCAGACATGATTATACAGTTTATACATGTTTATACAGATTAGCAATGAGACTAGCAAGCTTGGAAAACACTTTAAATCAAGTTAACAAGCAAATATAAAAAACGGTACTGTGCCTTTAAGAGAAACAAATTTTGTCAGAATTTGAAAAACAGTGAAAAAATGAAGTAAATCAAACAACATTTTTACAGTGTGTATAATAGGCTAACAGAGCATTGCACCCACTTGCAAATGGATGATTAACCCCTTAGTTCAAAAAACGGATCAAAAAAACGAAATAGACGTTTTTTAACAGTCACAACCAACTGCCACAGCAAGCTGTGGCCCTACCTTCCCCAATAAACGACTTTGGAAAGCCTTTGGGCCCTTTAGAGATGTCCTATAGCATTCAGAGGGCCTTTGAGGGAAGCTGGATGTCACAGTTTGTAATTTTTAACTGCACCAACTGTAACTTTTATACTACAACAGTGGAAATTGTTTCTAGTCAAAATTTAAGCCAGCCATGTGGAAAAAACTAGGCCCCAATAAAGTTTTATCACCAAAGCATATATAAAAACGATAAAACATGCCAGCAAACGTTTTATATTGTAAATATCATAAGGGTATTACCCCTGGGAGTAAGCATGATACCAGTCGTTATTAAATCACTGTATTCAGGCTTAACTTACATTAATCCGGTATCGGCAGCATTTTCTAGTGTTTTCCATCTCTTGAAAAAATTATACCTGATAGCAGAATAAACTGCACGCCATTCTCTCGCTGAAGTTACCTCATCTGTGTAATCCCCTCAGACATATGTGAGAATAGCAATGGATCTTAGTTACAACCTGCTAAGATCATAGAAACCTCAGGCAGATTCTTCTTCTATTTACTGCCTGAGATAAAATAGAACAACTCCGGTACTATTTAAAAATAACAAACTTTTGATTGAAGAAAATAAACTAGCTATATTTAACCACTCTCTCTCCTACAACGTCCTTGCTTGTTGAGAGTTGCAAGAGAATGACTGGGTATGACAGTTAGGGGAGGAGCTATATTACAACTCTGCTGTGGGTGTCCTCTTGCAACTTCCTGTTGGGAATGAGAATATCCCAAAAGTAATGGATGATCCGTGGACTGGATACACCTTACAAGAGAAAGCAGACTGATGTTTCACAGTCAAAAGAGTTTATTTTTTAAATATTTAAACTACTGTTACAACAAATATGAGTGGTGCCACTAACTTGGCAAGTGGGCCTGGCACACACGCTGGCAGGCAAGCAACTGCAATAAGATTACACTAGCAGACTGATGTTTCACAGTCAAAAAAGTTTTTTTTTTTAAATATTTACACTACTGTTACAACAAATATGAGTGGTGCCACTAACTTGGCAAGTGGGCCTGGCACAAACGCTGGCAGGCAGGCAACTTTAATTAGATTACACTAGCAGACTGATGTTTCACAGTCAAAAAAGTTTGTTATATCTGTAGTGTAAATATTTTTAACAAAAACTTTTTTGACTGTGAAACATCAGTCTGCTAGTGTAATCTAATTGAAGTTGCCTGCCTGCCAGCGTGTGTGCCAGGCCCACTTGCCAAGTTAGTGGCACCACTCATATCTGTTGTAACAGTAGTGTAAATATTTTTGAGTGGTGGCACTAGTTGGCAAGTGGGCCTGGCACACACGCTGGCAGGCAGGCAACTGCAATTAGATTGCACTAGCAGACTGATGTTTCACAGTCAAAAAAGTTTTTTTTTTAAAATATTTACACTACTGTTACAACAAATATGAGTGGTGCCACTAACTTGGCAAGTGGGACTGGCACACACGCTGGCAGGCAGGCAACTGCAATTAAATAACACTAGCAGACTGATGTAAAAGTTTTTTTTTAAAAAAAATTTACACTAATGTTACAACAGATATGAGTAGTGGCACTGATGAAGTAGGCACAGTATATGCTGTGAGCCTGACACACAGGCTGGCACTAGTGGCAGGCTGGCCTGGCAACTAAAATTAAATAACACTAGCAGACTGATGTAAAAGTTTTTTTTTAAAAAAATTACACTAATGTTACAAGAGATATGAGTGGTGGCACTGAGGATGGAAGTAGGCACAGTATATGCTGTGAGCCTGACACACAGGCTGGCACTAGTGGCAGGCTGGCCTGGCAACTAAAATTAAATAAAACTAGCAGACTGATGAAAAAGTTTTTTAAAAAAAAAATTTACACTAATGTTACACCAGATATGAGTGGTGGCACTGAGGTTGGCAGTTGCAGGCTGGCCTGGCAACTGAAATTAGATTACACTAGCAGACTGATGTAAAAAAAATTTTTAAAAAAATTTACACTAATGTTACACCAGATATGAGTGGTGGCACAGAGCAATTAGGCACAGTATATGCTGTGAGCCTGATACACAGGCCTGCTGGCAACTGAAATTAGATTACACTAGCAAACTGATGTAAAAGTTTTTTTTTTTTTAAATTTACACTAATGTTACACCAGATATGAGTGGTGGCAGTGAGCAAGTAGGCACAGTATATGCTGTGAACCTCACACACAGGCTGAGAGGCAGGCAAATGCA
Organism: Bombina bombina; assembly: GCF_027579735.1. Lineage (NCBI taxonomy): Eukaryota > Metazoa > Chordata > Amphibia > Anura > Bombinatoridae > Bombina > Bombina bombina. Next base: position 398,949,823 of record NC_069503.1, on the reverse strand, counting down.
ATTAGATTACAAAAAAAAAAAAAAAAAAGACTGAAGTTCTAGCCCTAAAAAGGGCTTTTTGGGGTGCTGTCCTTACAGCAGAGATCAGATGAGTCCTTCAGGACTGTAGTGGACACTGAATACACTAGCCTAGCTATCAATTTCCCTAAAAAATCAGCAGCAGCAGCACTATCACTCCTCTCACTAAGAATGCAGGATCAGAATGAATCTAAAATGGCTGCTGCCCAGGAGCTGGGAGGGTCTGGGAGGGAGTGTCTGCTGCTGATTGGCTGAAATGTGTCTGCAGACTGTGAGATACAGGGTCAAAGTTTACTCAATGATGACAAATAGGGGGCGGATCGAACATCGCATATGTTCGCCCGCCGCGGCGAACGCGAACAAGCTAAGATCGCCGGGAACTGTTCTCCGGCGAACTGTTAGCGACATCACTATTGACTGGTGTGTCACAGTTTATGTAGCAACTCAAAGTGTCTTCATGACCACTTTAGTATCTTTATTGTTGGAGCTCAAAGTATTTTCGTGACCTCTTTGGTTGTTTAGCTATGAATATTAACTCCTTAAATTGACACAATTTATGTAGGAACTTGAAGTTTCTTCATGACCACTTTGGTGTTTTTATTGTTAGAGCTCAAAGTATTTTCGTGACCTCTTTGGCTGTATAGCTATAAATATTAACTCATTAACTTGACCCCTATATATGCGTTATTAGTAATGCTTGTTACATTTGTCACTATGTCAGTTGGCTGACTCAGTGAATATACGTTTTGTTATTATATCGTAACTTAGGTTTTCACAACTTATCAACTCATATATACAGCATCCGTTGTTTTATAAAAGGAAATAATAGATATATGTAGAATAAGCTTCCAAATTAACCCTTGTATGTAGGTTTTTGTTGATACCTCTTCTAATTGTCAGTATAACTCTTGGATGAGTTTTGCAATACCGTGAAAAATATAGTGGTTCAAATTTATTATTGTATACTCTTAGTATAATATTAGGGGTTAAATATTATTACTTTGAGTGAATGAATCCATATTATGTAGTTAACTTTCCTTCGAGGAAGAAGGAATAGGACATAAGAAAGGAACCACAATTACTTTATTGAAGTTGCGATTTGACACGACCTTAGGAGGAAATCCTAACTAGGTTCGTAGAATAGCCTTACTATCGTGTAACACAAGATAAGGAGGGTCACACTGCAAGGCTGCAATCTCAGAGACTTCTGCACACAGAAGCAATATTAGACAGATGGAATCTTCCAAGATAATAACAATGTCAACCTCGTGCATAGGTTCAAAAGTAGCCCAATGCAAAACCTTAAAAACAAGATCTAAGCTCCAAGGAGGAGCATCAGATCGACACACCGGCCTGATCGTAGTCAGAGCCTGAACAAAAACTGTACATCCGGAAGCTCTGCGAGCCTCTTGTGCAGTAAAACAGACAGGGCTAAAACAGTCCCAACAAGGAACTAGCTAACAGGTCCTTCTCCAGACCATCCTGGAGGAAGGATGCTAGGAAGGAATCCTAGCATACTTGAATAGTGTGCCAGGACGAACCACACTCTTTACAGAAGAAGGAGGTCCTCCACACCTTATGATAGATGACGAGGAACCGGCTTACTCGCTTGAAGGAGAGGACCATAACCTCTCAGAAAAACCCTCTCTTGGCTAAGACTAATAGTCAATCTCCATGCAGTGTGCCTCAGAGAATTAATTTGATGAGGTAAAAGGGGCCTTGTTCCAGTAGATCCCTGCAACAAGGTAACCCTCATGGATGGGAAGACGACATCCCCACTAAACCGCAAACCATGATCTTCGCGGTCGCGACAGAGCAATCAGTATCACTGACACCTGCTCCTGCTAGGTTCAAGCTACCACTCGAGAAAGGAGTGATATGGCAGAACAAGGAAAAATTGTATTGAACTTCCAAGGCACCGCTAATGTATCCATTAGCTCCGCCTGAGGATCCTGAATCACAACCCATCTGTGGGTAACTTGATATTGAGATGGAATGTCCTGAGACTTTCATCCGGCGTCCCCACCTGTTCCAAATATTCGAAAACCCCTCGGATAAAGACCTTATCCCCAGATAACGAGAATGTCTGTAAAGAACATCCGTCCCAGATGACAACACCCGGAGAGTGGATCGCTGATAGTGAGCAGTAGTGGGCCCCCGCCCACTACCAATCCTGAGATACTACCCTCATCGCTAGGGAGTCTCTAACCCAGTAATCTAAACCCTCAGAGCAAAAAGATTGCCTGAAGATCCATAAAGTGGCCCCGTGCCCTCTTGGCAAGTCCATGGCCCTATGCCCTCTTGGCAAACCCTCACCATCCTGACAGACTTGCGACCGAAGTCAAATTCGCCCCGGATGGTTTAAGAAAGATGTCCTTCAGGACAAGGGGATCTGGACAAAGACACTAGAGAGCGATTCTCTCAACCAGTAGTCCAGGTAAATCTGTTAAGACAGATTCGAAAAAACGCAGCTCCACTGCCTCAGTATACACCGAGCCTTGGCTGAGATGAGACCTGGCAAAAGGAGTGAAGTCTAAGATGGGCCACATGACAAATCATTTCCACCAAACACAAAGTCAGGGATGGCCTGAAGGAGGTCTGGAGGGCACGACCTGATGAAGCTAACTCATAACTTCACAAGACCGATGGAAATGTCCTCATGTCTATGAAGACTAAAATAGCATCCAGGAACCCACCCTGGTGCCCTACACCAGAGAACTCTGGTCTAGATATTCTTCCATCCCTAATGGTCTTCTATCAGACGAGACAATGGCGATTTGAACTAGAATCGTCTAGACAAGGGAAGCTACCGCAAGATCTGGATTCTGGCAACTGACAAAGAATTCCTAGATTCTTAAAAAGCTCTAGAAGCATTAGCAAGACCAAAACAGAGGAGCAATGTACTGGAAGTACTGGTCCAGAATCGTCAACCTTAGGAAACGGAAAGGTTTCCTGAGGAGGAATGAAAAAGTATGATATCCTTCCTCAACAGTGGTCCTGCACTGCTCTTCCCGTACCATTGTAGAGTGGACCTTATAGTCTCCCTCTGGAAACAAGGAGACATGATAAGCTTGCTTAAGTTCTTTAGGACCCAAATAGGATGGGAGTTCCCTCCCTCTGTGGGACCATGACCAAAACGGTTTGAATAATATCTCAAACCTCACTCTGCGATAGACACCGGGACAATGACTCCAAAGGAGAACAAAACCCGCACCCACCTCAAGTGGCTTCCCTTTCTCTGTCTGGAAGACAGGGTTAAGGGAAGGAAACTGTCCTGGGAGGCTGAGATTTGAAGCCTATCTATGACCTCTAAGACCCATAGATCCTGTGAGTCCCTGAAAACAGTGTCTGAAAAGAGCGATAGTCTGTCCACAACGAGATCCAAGATAGGACCTGGGACTGGGTCCTACTGCTAACCAAGGTTCAGCGGGCCTCTGCTCTGCTTGGACTTATTCCAGGACTGAGTCGGCTTCCAAAAACACTTGGATTGCTCAGGCTTAGCGGAGGTATCTGATGCTGGGCTTCAACCGCACTAAAAGAATAAGACAACGAAATTTGTCTCTCAGATTAGTTTTCCCATCAAACGGTAAAACCGCAGAATAGCAGAATCAAATTAAATCTTTCCCTCAAGCAGAAGGAAAGATTAGATTCCGAAGCCATATCTGTCAAAGTGATTCAAGGCCTGAACAGAAAAAAACTGAAGCCCTAGCTTTGGGGCTAATAATCTGTTAAAGACACAGATACAAGAATCATAAGCTCCAAGTTCTTAATTCTTAATTCGAAAATATTGAGGTAACCCTCACCTCGAATTGAGACAGAGATGCTTCAATAGAAAGTCTCTAAGTTGTCAGTACATAAATATCCCACGTGATGAAACATCTTCATAAAAAGAGTTTCCTCTTATAGCCAAGATCTCTAAGAATAAACTATCCCTAAACAGAAAAGTAAAACGATAGGCAAGAGCACAAAAAGTGTTAGCCAAGTATGGATGGGCAACAACACAACCCCCCTAAAGAGCCTGGAACTGTGAATCTTAAAAAGGAATATAGACGAAAGGGAAGAGGATCTCCATCCTTCCCCACCCGCCCTAATCAAATTCGCCCTTTGATTTAGGGCTCTGAGATTTAACTGGCAGATCAGTACTAGGAATGTCTAATATCGCCAAAACTTCTCTTAGAAGGAAGCGCAGGCGTGCTACTTTAAATCTAAAAGCGAAATCCTCCTCTTCCAGAGGAATAGAAGCAGCAGGCTCCAACCCAGAAGGTCTGTACTCTGAAGCCTAAAAGAGAACCCTATCCTCAGATGACTGATCGGATACAACCGTCAATTTACATGATGCTCCCTGGGCAGGAGTAAATGGATTAACCCTTTGTTTGCGGGTAGTCGTACGAGGCAAATCAGCTAAGGCCGCAGACATCGCCATATGGAACTGTGCAGTAATGTCTGGTGGAAAAAGGCCCCCTCCAGGTGGAGGATTAGTAGTGCAAGGGGAAGCTGCATGAGTAGGATCAGATGAATGTAGGGGACACACCTCAAGGAACGAAGAGTCCTCAGAGGCAGAAGGCTCAGTGGCATCTAACATCTCAACATTTGTTGATGAAAACACCCTGTTGCAGCATATGGAACATAATTGAGAGGGTTGGATTACCCAGGCCTCCTCACAATATACACAGGAATAGAATTCTCAAAGCAGCAAAAAAATGCCAGCAAGCCTCAAGGCATTGAGAATAAAAGTTTTTTATTGGAGAAAGGAATTTAAAACAGCATAAAAGTATATATAATAATAATAATAAAGAACTTTTATTGTCAACGCCTTGAGGCTTGCTGGCATTTTTTTGCTGCTTTGAGTCTTATACTTCCAGCTGAGCCTTGGCGTGAATACCGGACCTACAGTTTACCATGATTGGCTGACGTCACGGCTGCACATTGAACGCTAATCGGAGAGGAAGCCAATATGCTGGCAGGTGGGCCTGTCTCTAAGCGTCATCTGAACGCTCACCCGGGGTTGGTGCCCATCTCCCTGGTCGAGCTGAGGAGCGTGTAAGGAGTGAGTGTTTGGGGCTGGCGGAGTGACGACCCAGGACGGAGTATGAGAAACGCTCTGGTTCAAGAGGTACCTGACCCGCAACCGCATTCCATTACGGTTTATGAGAGTCATGTTTCTGCTTTTGCTCAAGTGTAAGGGGAGGTCACGCTACATACTTGCCACTTTAGCCTATAGAAGCTGTTTTTTTTCTGGGGGGTTTTTCAGTATACATAAAGTAGACTGTAAGTACATCCAAAAGCTCCAAAGTCGATCTGAGTTATGCGGTATGCTGGTCCTTCCCCCGCATGACTTAGATCTACGTAGGTTTGGGTGAAGGGGTTAAAATAAAACTGAAGGTGGTAATAATATTTAATTCCTTTTTGCTGCTACAAGAAGCAAAAGCACATTCAGTATTAAATGCTAATTGTCAACCAATATTTGTGCTTATATAAAGAAGAAAAAATGAAAGCCAAGGCAATCTAAAAAGGAAACAAAACAAAAAAGGACAAATGATTTTGCAAACTAGTGATTCTATCAGTCATATGAGGTTAGCAGGAAACATACTAAGACATTTTGATACAGTATAATCCATGTAACACACAACATCAATCTTACAAATTACATATGGGAGCAATTCAGTAATTACCGACATCCAGTCATTGCCTCCTTTCTAACTAAATCAACCTGATACTGTGTTCTGAGAACATTAATTTCCCACCTTCTGTAAAATATTGCCTTTCGGCCTGAAAATCAATGTAAAATGTCTTTATGGTCATTAATGAACAAGGTCAATAAGCCTGTATTGGGCTATAGCTTTTGACACATTTTCTGAAAATGTAAATTGACCGCTCTAGATTTTCAACATGCTCCCAAATGTGAAAAGCTGCATTTTATTAGCATCAACATATTACCTTACAAATAGCATCACATTACACTGTTATATCAATTAATCATAATGAATTATAGAGAGTTACTGTGCCAAAAGTGTCAGTACAGGTGCATGAATACAAATGTATGTTCCTTTGTTTGTTTTGTATGACTCTGTGAAAAATAATTTGAAACAAATTAAAAAAAAACATAATTTATGCTTACCTGATAAATTTATTTCTCTTGTAGTGTATCCAGTCCACGGATCATCAATTACTTATGGGATATTCTCCTTCCCAACAGGAAGTTGCAAGAGGATCACCCACAGCAGAGCTGCTACATAGCTCCTCCCCTAACTGTCATATCCAGTCATTCGACCGAAAACAAACAGAGAAAGGAGAAACCATAGGGTGCAGTGGTGACTGTAGTTTAATTAAAATTTAAACCTGCCTTAAAAGGACAGGGCGGGCCGTGGACTGGATACACTACAAGAGAAATAAATTTATCAGGTAAGCATAAATTATGTTTTCTCTTGTTAAGTGTATCCAGTCCACGGATCATCCATTACTTATGGGATACCAATACCAAAGCTAAAGAACACGGATGATGGGAGGAACAAAGCAGGATTAAGCGGAAGGAACCACTGCCTGAAGAACCTCTCTCCCAAAAACAGCCTCCGAAGAAGCAAAAGTATCAAATTTGTAAAATTTGGAAAAAGTGTGAAGCGAAGACCAAGTCGCGGCCTTGCAAATCTGTTCAACAGAGGCCTCATTTTTAAAGGCCCAGGTGGAAGCCACAGCTCTAGTAGAATGAGCTGTAATCCTTTCAGGGGGCTGCTGTCCAGCAGTCTCATAGGATAGGCATATTATGCTCCGAAGCCAAAAGGAAAGAGAGGTTGCCGAAGCTTTTTGACCTCTCCTCTGTCCAGAGTAAACGACAAACAGGGTAGATGTTTGACGAAAATTTTTAGTAGCTTGTAAGTAAAACTTCAAGGCACGGACTACGTCCAGATTATGTAAAAGACGTTCCTTCTTTGAAGAAGGATTAGGACACAATGATGGAACAACAATCTCTTGATTGATATTCTTGTTAGAAACCACCTTAGGTAAAAACCCAGGTTTGGTACGCAGGACTACCTTATCTGCATGAAAAATCAGATAAGGAGAATCACATTGTAAGGCAGATAGCTCAGAGTCTCTCCGAGCCGAGGAAATAGCCATCAAAAACAGAACTTTCCAAGATAAAAGTTTAATATCAATGGAATGAAGGGGTTCAAACGGAACTCCTTGAAGAACTTTAAGAACCAGGTTTAAGCTCCACGGGGGAGCAACAGGTTTAAACACAGGCTTAATTCTAACCAAAGCCTGGCAAAATGCCTGGACGTCTGGAACCTCTGCCAGACGCTTGTGCAAAAGAATAGACAGAGCAGAAATATGTCCCTTTAAGGAACTAGCTGATAATCCTTTGTCCAAGCCCTCTTGGAGAAAAGACAATATTCTAGGAATCCTAACCTTACTCCATGAGTAATTCTTGGATTCACACAAATAAAGATATTTACTCCATATCTTGTGGTAGATTTTCCTGGTAACAGGCTTTCGTGCCTGTATTAAAGTATCAATGACTGACTCGGAGAAGCCACGCTTTGATAAAATCAAGCGTTCAATCTCCATGCAGTCAGTCTCAGAGAAATGAGATTTGGATGATTGAAAGGACCTTGTATCAGAAGGTCCTGTCTTAGAGGCAGAGTCCATGGTGGAAAGGATGACATGTCCACTAGGTCTGCATACCAAGTCCTGCGTGGCCACGCAGGTGCTATCAGAATCACCAATGCTCTCTCCTGTTTGATTTTGGCAATCAGTCGAGGGAGCAGAGGAAACGGTGGAAACACATAAGCCAGGTTGAAAAACCAAGGCGCTGCTATAGCATCTATCAGCGTCGCTTCTGGGTCCCTGGACCTGGATCCGTAACAAGGAAGCTTGGCGTTCTGGCGAGACGCCATGAGATCCAACTCTGGTTTGCCCCAGCGATGAATCAACAGAGCAAACTCCCCCGGATGGAAAGTCTGACGACTTAGAAAATCCGCCTCCCAGTTCTCCATGCCTGGGATATGGATTGCTGACAGGTGGCAAGAGTGGTACTCTGCCCAGCGAATTATTTTTGAGACTTCTAACATCGCTAGGGAACTCCTGGTTCCCCCTTGATGGTTGATGTAAGCCACAGTCGTGATGTTGTCCGACTGAAATCTGATGAACCTCAGAGTTGCTAACTGAGGCCAAGCCAGAAGAGCATTAAATATCGCTCTTAACTCCAGAATATTTATTGGAAGGAGTTTCTCCTCCTGAGTTCACGATCCCTGTGCCTTCAGGGAATTCCAGACTGCACCCCAACCTAGAAGGCTGGCATCTGTTGTTACAATTGTCCAATCTGGCCTGCGAAAGGTCATACCCTTGGACAGGTGTACCCGAGACAACCACCAGAGAAGAGAATCTCTGGTCTCTTGATCCAGATTTAGCAGAGGGGACAAATCTGTGTAATCCCCATTCCACTGACTCAGCATGCATAATTGCAGCGGTCTGAGATGAAGGCGCGCAAATGGCACTATGTCCATTGCCGCTACCATTAAGCCGATTACCTCCATACACTGAGCTACCGAAGGGCGCAGAATGGAGTGAAGAACACAGCAAGCATTTAGAAGTTTTGATAACCTGGACTCCGTCAGGTAAATTTTCATTTCTACAGAATCTATAAGAGTCCCTAAGAAGGAGACTCTTGTGAGTGGGGATAGAGAACTCTTTTCCTCGTTCACTTTCCACCCGTGCGACCTCAGAAATGCCAGAACTATCTCTGTATGAGACTTGGCAACTTGAAAGCTTGACGCCTGTATCAGGATGTCATCTAGATACGGAGCCACCGCTATGTCTCGCGGTCTTAGAACCGCCAGAAGTGAGCCCAGAAACTTTGTAAAGATTCTCGGGGCTGTAGCCAACCCGAAGGGAAGAGCTACAAATTGGTAATGCCTGTCTAGAAAGGCAAACCTTAGAAACCGATGATGATCTTTGTGAATCGGTATGTGAAGGTAGGCATCCTTTAAGTCCACTGTGGTCATGTACTGACCTTCTTGGATCATGGGTAAGATGGTTCGAATAGTTTCCATTTTGAAAGATGGAACTCTGAGGAATTTGTTTAAGATCTTTAGATCCAAAATTGGTCTGAAGGTTCCCTCTTTTTTGGGAACCACAAACAGATTCGAATAAAAACCCTGTCCTTGTTCCGTCCGCGGAACTGGATGGATCACTCCCATAACTAGGAGGTCTTGCACCCAGTGTAGGAATGCCTCTTTCTTTATCTGATTTGCAGATAGCCTTGAAAGATGAAATCTCCCTTGTGGAGGGGAAGCTTTGAATCCAGAAGATATCCCTGAGATATGATCTCCAACGCCCAGGGATCCTGAACATCTCTTGCCCACGCCTGGGCGAAGAGAGAAAGTCTGCCCCTACTAGATCCGTCGCCGGATAGGGGGCCGTTCCTTCATGCTGTCTTAGAGGCAGCAGCAGGCTTTCTGGCCTGCTTGCCTTTGTTCCAGGACTGGTTAGGTTTCCAGGCCTGGTTAGATTGAGCAAAAGTTCCCTCTTGTTTTGAAGCGGAGGAAGTTGATGCTGCACCTGCCTTGAAATTTCGAAAGACACGAAAATTAGACTGTTTGGCCTTTACTTTGGCCCTGTCCTGAGGAAGGGTGTGACCCTTACCTCCAGTAATGTCAGCAATAATTTCCTTCAAACCAGGCCCGAATAAGGTCTGCCCCTTGAAAGGAATGTTGAGTAATTTAGACTTCGAAGTCACGTCAGCTGACCAGGATTTAAGCCATAGCGCCCTACGCGCTTGGATGGCGAATCCGGAATTCTTAGCCGTTAGTTTAGTCAAATGAACAATGGCATCAGAAACAAATGAGTTAGCTAGCTTAAGTGTTCTAAGCTTGTCAATAATTTCAGTCAATGGAGCTGTATGGATGGCCTCTTCCAGGGCCTCAAACCAGAATGCCGCCGCGGCCGTGACAGGCGCTATGCATGCAAGGGGCTGTAAAATAAAACCTTGTTGAATAAACTTTTTCTTAAGGTAACCCTCCAACTTTTTATCCATTGGATCTGAAAAAGCACAACTGTCCTCAACCGGGATAGTGGTACGCTTTGCTAAAGTAGAAACTGCTCCCTCCACCTTAGGGACAGTCTGCCATAAGTCCCGTGTAGTGGCGTCTATTGGAAACATTTTTCTAAATATAGGAGGTGGGGAAAAAGACACACCCGGTCTATCCCACTCCTTGCTAATAATTTCTGTAAGCCTTTTAGGTATAGGAAAAACATCAGTACACACCGGCACCGCATAGTATTTATCCAGCCTACACAATTTCTCTGGTACTGCAACTGTGTTACAGTCATTCAGAGCAGCTAATACCTCCCCAAGCAATACACGGAGGTTCTCAAGCTTAAATTTAAAATTAGAAATCTCTGAATCAGGTTTCCCCGAATCAGAGACGTCACCCACAGACTGAAGCTCTCCGTCCTCATGATCTGCATATTGTGACGCAGTATCAGACATGGCCTTTACAGCATCTGCGCGCTCTGTATTTCTCCTAACCCCAGAGCAATCGCGCTTGCCTCTTAATTCAGGCAACCTGGATAATACCTCTGACAGGGTATTATTCATGATTGCAGCCATGTCCTGCAAGGTAATCGCTATGGGCGTCCCTGATGTAATTGGCACCATATTAGCGTGCATCCCCTGAGCGGGAGGCGAAGGGTCTGACACGTGGGGAGAGTTAGTCGGCATAACTTCCCCCTCGTCAGAATCTTCTGGTGATATTTATTTTATAGTTAAAGACTGATCTTTACTGTTTAAGGTGAAATCAATACATTTAGTACACATTCTCCTATGGGGCTCCACCATGGCTTTCAAACATAATGAACAAGTTGTTTCCTCTGTGTCAGACATGTTTAAACAGACTAGCAATGAGACTAGCAAGCTTGGAAAACACTTTAAACAAGTTTACAAGCAATATAAAAAACACAAATTTTTGTCAAAATTTGAAATAACAGTGAAAAAAGGCAGTTACACTAACAAAATTTTTACAGTGTATGTAACAAGTTAGCAGAGCATTGCACCCACTTGCAAATGGATGATTAACCCCTTAATACCAAAAACAGAATAATAACTGACAAAAACGTTTTTTTTTTTGTTTGTTTGTTTTTTTTTTTTAAATAGTAACAACAACTGCCACAGCTCTACTGTGGCTTGTTACCTCCTTCAAAAACGACTTTGAAGCCTTTTGAGCCCTCCAGAGATATCCTGGATCATGCAGGAAGAAGCTGGATGTCTGTATCTGTAATTTTTGCTGCACAAAAAAAACCCTCCCACTCATATTACAACAGTGGAAAGCTGTTACTAGGCAGAATTCAAGCCAGCCATGTGGAAAAAATCTAAGCCCCAATAATAATAATAATAATAATCACCAAATACATATAAAAACGATTAAACATGCCAGCAAACGTTTTATATTACATTTTTATAAGAGTATGCATCTCTATTAATAAGCCTGATACCAGTAGCTCTCACTGCATTTAAGGCTTTACTTACATTAGCTCGGTATCAGCAGCATTTTCTAGCAAATTCCATCCCTAGAAAAATATTAACTGCACATACCTTATTGCAGGAAAACATGTACGCCATTCCCTCTCTGAAGTTACCTCACTCCTCAGAATATGTGAGAACAGCCATGGATCTTAGTTACTTCTGCTAAGATCATAGAAAACGCAGGCAGATCCTTCTTCTAAATACTGCCTGAGATAAACAGTACACTCCGGCACCATTTAAAAATAACAAACTTTTGATTGAAGAATAAACTAAGTATAAAACACCACACTCCTCTTACGACCTCCATCTTGGTTGAGGCTTGCAAGAGAATGACTGGATATGACAGTTAGGGGAGGAGCTATGTAGCAGCTCTGCTGTGGGTGATCCTCTTGCAACTTCCTGTTGGGAAGGAGAATATCCCATAAGTAATGGATGATCCGTGGACTGGATACACTTAACAAGAGAAAAAATAAAAAAATAATTCACTTATAATAATTATAACTTGTGCTAACATCTGTGCTTTAATTGAATTATTCATAATATTAAAAAACTGGCAAATGATAACAGGTACCACATATATGGTATACAGCAGAAAAATATTTTATTTCTATTTCTGGATGTAAGTTCACATCTTTTTCCTTTTAATAAAAGAAACCTCCTGCTTAGTACTGATTATAATAGAAATATTTTAGCCACTGTTAATATGCTAATCAACTCTATGTCCCAATCTATATTACACTGGCTAAAATACCAGAATATCAATAATATTTATGGGGGAAAAAATATTTCATATGAGAGCTCAAGACTTTCAATATGGAAATTTCACTTAAGTATCTACATTGATGAAAGTCAATACTATATACCCTAGACAACTTAAGACCCACATTCACTGAATTGGTACTCTCTGATTCTGTTCTTTCTTGATTTTAAGTATATTTCTAAAAGCCTAAATAAAATGTTGGTTTCTTGCTAGATTACAAGTTACATGCTAAAATAAGCAATACCTTGCCTTTATATACATATGGGTGTACATACAGGGGCCAATTTATCAATGTCTGTCTGACATGAAACGCTGTAGAGTATCATGTCAGAGGATTAAATATATATAGCTTGATATAACACGAAAATATAGCATGATATAATACGAATTCGATTTTAGTGTGAACGATTTATGTTCTGAAAATCCCTGACCGGAAGGGACGTCCTATTATATACGAATACAGGTATACCCCGCTCATACAGCGGGTTAGGGACCGGAGCCCCGCTGTAAAGTGAAAACCGCATTAAAGTGAAACAAGACAGTTTTAGCTTTCTTTTCACTTGCCAGTGTGTTTAAAAACTTGAAAACATGTTTGAACTATTAGGGGTGCAATAGGGCTATGTTTAGTTTAACACTAGCACAGCACAGTATTCAATAAATACTGTACCTGTAAAATAGTGACAATGACTATAGTAAAATTTGCCAGACTATAACACTGAGACACATATTGCGCTGTAATGCTGTAAACAGAGTGAACTTAGCATAACAAAATGGTGCCAGTCACTTTTCTCGCAATCTCACGATGATTACAGCACTGTTTCAAAATCTTTGGAGGTTGAACTTCAGCTCCACAAAGCGCTGTATTAGCGAAGCGCTGTAAAGTGAAGCGCTGTAAAGTGGGGTATACCTGTACAAGGTACAATAATTAACTATCATAAATATCTCTTCAGACTTGAATATATTTGTGGAGTTCAAAGTAAAATCAGCATATATACAAATACATATTTTTAATCTTTTAATCCATTTTCAATAGTTAAAAATCCGGAAGTGAATTAACGTTACACTTCCGGTTTACGGCTTTAAAAGGCTACCAGCAATAACTAACAATCAGTCTTGATAAAGGCCTATCACGGGCCGAAACGCGTTGACCGATTGGTAAGCCTTGTTCCACTATTTTCTACATTTTAGTACGTTATTGCGCTATGTATGCTTTTATTTTTTAGGTGAGGACGTCTTTTTTACCAGCAGCCGTGTCCCAGCACACTCAGTTTGAGCAGCTAACCCACACTACAGCACTTGTTTGCCTTATCTGAACAAATTGTAAGGCGCTCCTACTTAGGTTTTGGCTTTTTTCATTTTTTTATCTTTTATTTTTGTTTCTCCACAATTTTACGCCTATAGATATACACTGTTTTTGCACATATTTTTTCTATTTATGACATCAGGATAAGCACATATTATTGGACTGTTGCACATCCAGTTTATCAGTTTGTTTTTTGCACACCTTTGATGGAAGAGTTTGCACCTTAAGGATTAACTTTATATTTTTATCCCTTCACGCACTAAGAATTAATTTCATTTTATTTCCTCAGGGATGGACTGAATCACATTTTTGCCAACAGGGACATTATTTCAATACCTTAATTATAGACATCATTATTGAGCGCTTTGTATATTATCATTGTTTTTAATATTTGAATTTGTAATTTTTTGCGATTTTTATATTTCCATATGCACACATCATTGTATTGCTTTTTGAATTTTAATTTATATTTAGCATGGATCTATGACTTTTAACTTTGCTGTAATTAAATTAGTTATTTTAATATTCTGTGTCTAAGTAACATTTTTCACTTGTGGACCAAGTGAGATTTCTCCACATTCCTGTGATATTCTATCCCTAGCCTCCTTTGGTAGGCGCCTGTGGGGTCTATATATATTTAATCCTCTGCTATTTCCCGGTGGTTGCTAGGTACCACCATCCCCAGGCCCATAGGGTTAGTTGGCGCGGGTCCACACCCATTCTTTCAGAGTATCATGTCAGACAGACATAGCTGAATGCCAACAGCATACGCTGTCAGTATTTAGCAGGGGGTGTCAATCAACCCCGCTATAGCTTGTATGCCACTTGTAATCTGGTACTATGTTGGTGTCCTTTTATGATTTTGTTTTTATTAGAAATAATAAAAGGGAATTTGATCAAGCCAAATAATGGCAATGTTATTGAGATGCTATAGCTGTTAGTTTCGGGCTATAGCTATGTGGCTGTCAGTTACTAAATTAACGGCAGGATGCGGACCACATGCAAGTTATAAATCTATCCTTACTTTAAAGTATACATCATAATACAGATGATATTTAAATGAAAACAATTATACAACTGTCAACATTAAAGATAAAATCATTTAACAAACAATTAGAAATGGGATTGTCATATCAAAAGGAATATACAGAGAACAAATTGCACATACAAGGTTTCCTTAAACAATGATTTTAAACTACTCTATGAGGACACACTATGTTGTCATAATCAAGTCAATGAAGGTTATCTGTATAAAGTATGTAAGCAAGACAATGGACTAAGGCCAGCTGATATGTGATATGGATCATTTAGTGTTAAAGGACCAATCAACACATTAGATTTGCATAATCTACAAATGCAAGATAGCAAGACAATGCAATAGCACTTAGTCTGAACTTTAAATGAGTAGTAGTTTTTTTTATAACAAATTTCAAAGTTATGTATATTTCCACTCCCCTTGTACCATGTGATAGCAATCAGCCAATCACAAATGCATATACGTATAGTCTGTGAATTCTTGCACATGCTCAGTAGGAACTGGTGACTCAAAAATTGTAAATATAAAAGACTGCACATTTTTTTAATGGAATTAAATTGGAAAGTTGTTTAAATTTACATGCTGTATCTGAATCATTAAAATTTTATTTAACTTGAGTGTCCCTTTAACTGTGTAAGGCTATAAATATTGCTGAGTTGTTGATGGTACATTTTAGTTTAAATATTTAGTGCTACATTACAAGTGGAGTGCACAAATATTGGTGTTATTGTGTGTTAATATTTATCAAGAGCAATCCATAGTGCTTCTATTTTTGCCCTCAAATTACAAGACAAAAGTTCATTTTTATTGCTCTAGCAATTTTCTAGTGTAGTGTAATAATTGTTTTGTTGTTCCGTTTATCTATCTACTCAATTGATTAGGGACAAGCAAATAATGGGCGCATGAGACATAATAGATTGATTTATCAATTTAAAGTAAGTAAACGTTTTGCCTCAAAAAAAATAAAAACACAGAAAAAGTATTTTTGTGCATAGAAACTGCATTATAAAAGCCTATTAGCTAAGAGGGCATCTCCCACAGCTCGGGTTGGTGGTTTTAATCTTGCCTTACAAGAGAAGAAAAAAATCCTTTTTTTTTGTACATTATTAGCCTTTAAAAAAAGGCAGCTGAAGATAATGTACAGATTAGTATACTAGTTGGGATATTGATGTCAATCTGATTGATGCTACCAAGTAAAAAGTTTTTTAAAAAAAAGTGAACTATCACTGTGAAATACCACATTCATTTTCCAGCTACTAAAAGGTTATAATTTTTTTTTAAAAGTAACACCAGAAGAAAAAAAGATTTAAAATACAGTTCCCAGTGGTTGTCAACAGAAGAAAACTGGAATGATAATAACGACAAAGGTTTTGAAGCAAAGTGATAACACTATATTTATATTGAACCTTAACAAATGGCTGTAGTGAATAAAGTGACAATTCAAACCCAAACACAGAGACCCCTCATTAGTTATTGTTATCAACCCAATAAAATTATCTAAGAAATAAAATTAATAAATGATCTATCTACAAAAATCACTGTAGACTTCAATAAAGATATGCTATCGAAAACCATTAAATATTTTTTTTTCCTAAAGGATCAACCCCTTTGTGTTTAAATCCTGCAAAAAGGTTTAAACACATAGATAAAGTCCTGTTTGTGAGTTACAAGCAATGCAGCTCCTGTCGAGAACATGGTTACATAGCCAATTAAAAATGGCTGTTGACCAAACCCACATATAACTGGTGGTTCTCTGCTTGAGAACTAAAATGCTTAAAAGCATCATGCTGTACTGATTTAGAGTATTTTTTTTCATTAGAACGCCCCTTTAAGAAAAACTAGTATTATCAAAGGTACATTGCACTGGTTTCTCTACCAGGCATAAAGTCAATAAAAAAGCGCTTTAGCATGACATAAAAAATTAAAGGAAGGCATTTTTTTTAAACATGCAGTACAGATTAATGAAACAAAACTGTCTGATTATCATGCAAATTTAGCTCACTTACAATATTTTTAAAACTGAACATTTATTCAGACACACACTTCTTTCTAATAAGCTTTTACTAGAGGCAAATTATTGCAGATTCATACAAATTTGCTACTTGTTTATTTCTCAAAATTTAAAGTTCAATAGATTCAAGTCCTGGTAGTCATCTGAAAATCTAGAATACCAATTAGATGCTTTTAAATTAGGTAATTTGTACTTCACAGTGAGACACACACATCAGAGACACCTAGGGGAAATATTAATTTATTTCTCTCTTAAATGTTTAGTTAAATTCCATAATTCAATTAGCCAATTATAAAAGACACTTGCTTGTTGCTAAGTACCAAGCATTCCCGGAATACAATTAAAAACCATGTACCTAGAAACACATTAACCAATCATAAGCATTCTGCTTTTTTTTGTTAAAATTATAGGATTAGATAATAGTTCCAAAGTCTGTGGCATCCTCATGAGTGAATACTCACTTGCCTCACTGGGATCTCGTTTCCATCGAGCCGCAATAGGGTTTATGCGAGGTTACAAAAGGAAAGAAAAAAACTGCTGTCAGAAGCCATTGCGTTTATCGATAGTTTCTGATAGATTTTCATCATTAACGGCAGCTGAGGTACGTCTTCCAAAAAAAAATTAGGCATCCCATAGAAAATAACAGAAGCTGAAAAGCGCAAATTTATTCTGTTAGAGGTAAAACACTAACAGAAGCTGTCGATAAAGTCTCAAACATTATGGCATGCTCAACTAGGTGTAAAAGAGGAAAATAAGCTATTTAAGGCTTAGGGGCATATTTATCAAGCTCCGTAACCTGTCCACCTGCTCTGAGGCGGCGGACAGAAATCAACCCGGTCGAATACGATCGGGTTGATTGACACCCCCTGCTAGCGGCCGATTGGCCGCAAATCTGCAGGGGGCGGCATTGCACCAGCAGTTCACAAGAACTGCTGGTGCAATGATAAATGTCAAGAGCATATGCTGTCGGCATTTATCGATGTGAAGCGGACATGATCCGCAATATTGGATCATGTCCGCTCGCACCATCATAAATAGGCCCCTTAGGCGTAGTTCCCATTGAGATATAAAAAATTATGTGCCAACAGAAACTCAGCCTTTGTTCTTACAATATAATAGTGAATTAAATATATCATTAACAAACCTATATAGTATAGTTTAGAATGTGTGTAATCGTCAGTGATTATTGTAAACAGCTTGTTTTGTGTCCTTAGGCGTGTTTTGTTACTTATTTTAAGAACACGATTGCACAGTCATAATTTTAATATTTCATAATAATGATAACACAATCGCGTTTTACGGTTAATATTTTGATTGTGTAAATACGTTTCACTGTTAATACTGATAATATTGCGATTGCACTGAAGCAAACATGTTCTATATTAATATATATATATATATATATATATATATATATATATATATATATATCAGGGTGGATTTGATTTAAATCACAATTTAAATCACCAGTCTATTAGACCGATTTAAATCATGGTATTTATTCATTACTGATTTGGTTATACACTGTGTGCAGAATTATTAGGCAAATGAGTATTTTGACCACATTCCTCTTTATGCATGTTGTCTTACTCCAAGCTGTATAGGCTCGAAAGCCTACTACCAATTAAGCATATTAGGTGATGTGCATCTCTGTAAAGAGAAGGGGTGTGGTCTAATGACATCAACACCCTATATCAGGTGTGCATAATTATTAGGCAACTTCCTTTCCTTTGGCAAAATGGGTCAAAAGAAGGACTTAACAGGCTCAGAAAAGTCAAAAATAGTGAGATATCTTGCAGAGCGATGCAGCACTCTTAAAATTGCAAAGCTTCTGAAGCGTGATCATCGAACAATCAAGCGTTTCATTCAAAATAGTCAACAGGGTCGCAAGAAGCGTGTGGAAAAACCAAGTAGCAAAATAACTGCCCATGAACTGAGAAAAGTCAAGCACGCAGCTGCCAAGATGCCACTTGCCACCAGTTTGGCCATATTTCAGAGCTGCAACATCACTGGAGTGCCCAAAAGCACAAGATGTGCAATACTCAGAGACATGGCCAAGGTAAGAAAGGCTGAAAGACGACCACCACTGAACAAGACACACAAGCGGAAATGTCAAGACTGGGCCAAGAAATATCTCAAGACTGATTTTTCTAAGGTTTTATGGACTGATGAAATGAGAGTGAGTCTTGATGGGCCAGATGGATGGGCCCGTGACTGGATTGGTAAAGGGCAGAGAGCTCCAGTCCGACTCAGACGCCAGCAAGGTGGAGGTGGAGTACTGGTTTGGGCTGGTATCATCAAAGATGAGCTTGTGGGTCCTTTTTGGGTTGAGGATGGAGTCAAGCTCAACTCCCAGTCCTACTGCCAGTTTCTGGAAGACACCTTCTTCAAGCAGTGGTACAGGAAGAAGTCTGCATCCTTCAAGAAAAACATGATTTTCATGCAGGACAATGCTCCATCACACGCGTCCAAGTACTCCACAGCGTGGCTGGCAAGAAAGGGTATAAAAGAAGAAAATCTAATGACATGGCCTCCTTGTTCACCTGATCTGAACCCCATTGAGAACTTGTGGTCCATCATCAAATGTGAGATTTACAAGGAGGGAAAACAGTACACCTCTCTGAACAGTGTCTGGGAGGCTGTGGTTGCTGCTGCACGCAATGTTGATGGTGAACAGATCAAAACACTGACAGAATCCATGGATGGCAGGCTTTTGAGTGTCCTTGCAAAGAAAGGTGGCTATATTGGTCACTGATTTGTTTTTGTTTTGTTTTTGAATGTCAGAAATGTATATTTGTGAATGTTGAGATGTTATATTGGTTTCACTGGTAAAAATAAATAATTGAAATGGGTATATATTTGTTTTTTGTTAAGTTGCCTAATAATTATGCACAGTAATAGTCACCTGCACACACAGATATCCCCCTAAAATAGCTATAACTAAAAACAAACTAAAAACTGCTTCCAAAACTATTCAGCTTTGATATTAATGAGTTTTTTGGGTTCATTGATAACATGGTTGTTGTTCAATAATAAAATTAATCCTCAAAAATACAACTTGCCTAATAATTCTGCACTCCCTGTATATCATTAGATATGCTTAGATAGATTATTAAAAGGAAGTAATTAAATTATTAGTTGGTGAATTATCTCTAGTTTAATAGATTAATTAATCATTCATATTTGATCAACTTTTCAGCTGTATTTTATTGGAATGAGAAAAATGATTACCTTAATAATAGCAATGCAAATATGTTATTGTTTTAGTTAAATAAAACTATTTCATTTTTAATGCGTGCCCTCCCTCCTCACACTTAGGTCCTTGTGCAGATCTATTGCACTCCAAACAATCTTTTATTCATTAAAGGGCCACTGTAAGTAAATATTTTCTATGCCTGTTACTAACTAACTATCCCAAATACGCTTTTTATCAATAGCATTTCATTAACATATATCTACCGTATATCAGAAATCTTGTCTGCAAATTTAATTGTTTTCCAAATCCACTCCGTGGGTATCCTTTGCTCTGTACCAATCCGTTTACAATACCTAGGTTTCAAAATGGCGCTTTAAACACAAAGTTATTGGTTTAAGTATTTTGAACATGCTGAAAATAGTGGGCAGGATAACGTGACATCATCGGCGAATAA
The DNA here is from genome assembly GCF_027579735.1 of Bombina bombina. Lineage (NCBI taxonomy): Eukaryota > Metazoa > Chordata > Amphibia > Anura > Bombinatoridae > Bombina > Bombina bombina. The sequence continues at coordinate 398,929,527 of NC_069503.1, read as the reverse complement.
AAGATATAACTTTTAGAACGTTATGAAACTTCGTTTTGGAGAAAATATAGGTCAGTAGGTTTTAATTAATGTTTATTAACTTTAATATGTTAGTTGTTTAGCTTAAAAATTATAACAGAAAGTAATCCTTTAAGCTTCTTAAAATGTAGCATGGGTTGATTTTTGTACATAGATTTGCAGAGGAGCAATGGCATTAAAAGAACAGTAAAAGTAAAAATGAAACACTGAACCCAAATTTTTTCTTTCATGATTCAGATAGAGCACAAAATTTTAAGCAACTTTCTAATTTACTCCTATTATCAAATTTTCATCATTCTCTTGGTATCTTTATTTGAAATGCAAGAATGCAAGTTTAGATGCCGGACCATTTTTGGTGAATAACCTACGTTGTCCTTGCTGATTGGAGGATAAATTCCTCCACCAATAAAAAAGTGCAGTCCAGAGGTCTGAATAAAAAAAAAAGCTTAGATGCCTTCTTTTTCAAATAAAGATAGCAAGAGAACGAAGAAAAATTGATAATAGGAGTACATTAGAAAGTTGCTTAAAATGACATGCTCTATCTGATCTGAATCACATAATAAAACATTTGGGTTCAGTGTCCCTTTAATGATTCAGAAAGAATGTGCAATTTTTAATGATTTTCCAATTTACTTCTCTTATCTAATTTACTTTGTTCTCTTGGTCTCCATTATTTAAAATATATATATAGGTAAGCTCAGAAGCAATGCACTATTGTGAGCTAGCTGCTTGTCACTGTCTCACTCACTGTGTTCAGAATAAAGCAAATATGATAATATAAGTAAATCTGAAATTTGTATGGCTATCTGAAACCCAAAAGTTTTCTATCATGTTTACGTCCCTTTAAGGTCTATTTTTTCAACTCTGTGGGGCCGATTTATGAAGGGCCCTGATGCCCATTTCCGTACGAGCCTTAAGGCTCGCAGGAATCAGCAGTTATAATGCAGCGGTTTTAAGGCTGCTGCTCCATAACTGGTCCGCCGCCTGTGGGGCTGCGATCTGCAATTTGCCCGATCCTATACGATCGAGCTGATTGACACCCCCTGCTAGCGAATCTGCAGGGGGCGGCATTGCACAAGCAGTTCACCAGAACTGCTTGTGCAATGATAATTCAGCGATGTCTGTCGGAAATGATACGCTACTGCGTATCATGTCGGACAGATATTGATAAATCGGCCCCTGTATGTTTATTTTATAACATTTTTGCTGAGAAGAAGGGGCATGTTATTTCTGCAGACACAAATTCACAGTTTTGGGAACTGCAAAAGCAATAAAACGTAACAATATTTTTAAGATCGAAAAAATTGCCCAAAATGATCTGACAGAAACCCCTGGGAGAGCATGATATTGTGAATGGATTAATGGAATTAATTTACCAAAACAAATTAAACATTGCAGCCATAGATATACAGCATCTTGCTATATAATTAAACACTAATTTATATTTCAGGATGAATACATTTTAGATTATAATGTATCTTAAAAAGAGACTATTTTTAGATACATTTCTGCTCAAAAAGCATTAAAAAAATAAATAACTAATAATATATATATACAGGGAGTGCAGAATTATTAGGCAAATGAGTATTTTGACCACATCATCCTCTTTATGCATGTTGTCTTACTCCAAGCTGTATAGGCTCGAAAGCCTACTACCAATTAAGCATATTAGGTGATGTGCATCTCTGTAATGAGAAGGGGTGTGGTCTAATGACATCAACACCCTATATCAGGTGTGCATAATTATTAGGCAACTTCCTTTCCTTTGGCAAAATGGGTCAAAAGAAGGACTTGACAGGCTCAGAAAAGTAAAAAATAGTGAGATATCTTGCAGAGGGATGCAACACTCTTAAAATTGCAAAGCTTCTGAAGCGTGATCATCGAACAATCAAGCGTTTCATTCAAAATAGTCAACAGGGTCGCAAGAAGCGTGTGGAAAAACCAAGGCGCAAAATAACTGCCCATGAACTGAGAAAAGTCAAGCGTGCAGCTGCCACTTGCCACCAGTTTGGCCATATTTCAGAGCTGCAACATCACTGGAGTGCCCAAAAGCACAAGGTGTGCAATACTCAGAGACATGGCCAAGGTAAGAAAGGCTGAAAGACGACCACCACTGAACAAGACACACAAGCTGAAACGTCAAGACTGGGCCAAGAAATATATCAAGACTGATTTTTCTAAGGTTTTATGGACTGATGAAATGAGAGTGAGTCTTGATGGGCCAGATGGATGGGCCCGTGGCTGGATTGGTAAAGGGCAGAAAGCTCCAGTCCGACTCAGACGCCAGCAAGGTGGAGGTGGAGTACTGGTTTGGGCTGGTATCATCAAAGATGAGCTTGTGGGGCCTTTTCGGGTTGAGGATGGAGTCAAGCTCAACTCCCAGTCCTACTGCCAGTTTCTGGAAGACACCTTCTTCAAGCAGTGGTACAGGAAGAAGTCTGCATCCTTCAAGAAAAACATGATTTTCATGCAGGACAATGCTCCATCACACGCATCCAAGTACTCCACAGCGTGGCTGGCAAGAAAGGGTATAAAAGAAGAAAATCTAATGACATGGCCTCCTTGTTCACCTGATCTGAACCCCATTGAGAACCTGTGGTCCATCATCAAATGTGAGATTTACAAGGAGGGAAAACAGTACACCTCTCTGAACAGTGTCTGGGAGGCTGTGGTTGCTGCTGCACGCAATGTTGATGGTGAACAGATCAAAACACTGACAGAATCCATGGATGGCAGGCTTTTGAGTGTCCTTGCAAAGAAAGGTGGCTATATTGGTCACTGATTTGTTTTTGTTTTGTTTTTGAATGTCAGAAATGTATATTTGTGAATGTTGAGATGTTATATTGGTTTCACTGGTAAAAATAAATAATTGAAATGGGTATATATTTGTTTTTTGTTAAGTTGCCTAATAATTATGCACAGTAATAGTCACCTGCACACACAGATATCCCCCTAAAATAGCTATAACTAAAAACAAACTAAAAACTACTTCCAAAACTATTCAGCTTTGATATTAATGAGTTTTTTGGGTTCATTGAGAACATGGTTGTTGTTCAATAATAAAATTAATCCTCAAAAATACAACTTGCCTAATAATTCTGCACTCCCTGTATATATATATATATATATATATATATATATATATATATATATATATATATATATATATATATATATATATATATATATATATATAATCCCAAGTAAACCCAGCACTCGCACAATTTAGCACCTTCCCGGGGTGCACTCCAACCAATTTATACAGATGTTCCAAGAAATAAGGCACTCTTCGGTATTAATCCAACATTGTTTCCTGCAAAAAAGCTGTATAAAGTTTTCAGGCATACACCCATCCTCAGACACAAAATACAAAACAGACTTACCGCCTTATATGTGTTACCCTCATAATCCCTGGTGCATATTGCTCTGCTGCATCCGGAAACTCTGCTGCGTTCAACCTGCGAAACTGTGCATGCACGGGCCACACTACGGAGTGCTATCTGGGCCAACAAATCAGGCATATTTAATCATTGTGTCATACATCGAATAAGAACACTCCAGTATGGCCAAGTCTCCTCATATGCCGTAAATAGTCAAATCTATTACAAGTAACAATGGAGATTAAAATTGGTGTTTAACTCTTTTGGCACTAAGGTATCTAGAATATAGATCTATTTAGACTCTCTTTGTAAGAGCCTTTTACCTCTATCACCTCCTCTTATATGAGTCGGTATATGGTCTATAATGATATATCTTAAGTCAGATACAGTATGGCCCTGCTGTAAAAAATGCCTAGCCACCGGTTGCTCAGCACTGCCCGAATGTAATGCAGTGCATATTGCTGACTGGTGGTTAGCCATCCTTGTCCTTAGGTCGTCCTGGGTCTTCCCTATGTAAAATTTCCCACTGGGAAAATGTAGCATGTATACTATGTGTGTAGTTGTGCAAGTAACTCTGTAATTGATGGTGTATTGCTTATTCCTCCATGGGTGAACAAAAAACTTGTTCTGCGATAATGCCCCACATGTTACACATCCACTACACCTATAGCAACCGTTTATCTCTGTACCTAACCAGGTTCTGTTAGTATAGCTCAATTTATTGTCAGTACGTAATAGTTGATCTGTCAATGATCTTTCCTTCCTATATCCTACCATAGGACTCTCAAAATTATTAAATGGTAAGGCCTTATCAGATTTGAGAATATTCCAGTTCTTTGTCAATATTCTTGGTAAGACCATCATGTCAGGTGTAAACTCAGTAGAGAACACCAGCCTCTTGATTGCTTGATTCTTCATGTTATTCTAAAGTGCTTGTTCCTGAGTCATCAGCAGAGTTTCTTCAAGTGATTTTTGGAGAAACCGAGATCCTTGGTAATAGTTGACAGCTCCGAAAATAGTACGGATAATGACAACTCTGGAGGAGCACCAGTATCAGATGCAATACCTAGCCAATCTACTTCTGGCATGGCCACGCGGTCAAAAAACAGGCGTGGAAGAGGCCACACACAAGACCAGCTGGGCATAAACGCCAGGGGAAAACCTCCCAGGTAGTGGCGGAGACATTAGCAGAAGACATTATTATCAACCTAAGCAGTTACTAGCTAACTGAGTCTGAGAAATGAGTCCTCACAAAATTTTATACCAACTGATAGGACTGATGACTTTGCAATACAGGTTGATTTGTACAAATTTAAAAGGCAATTACCTCTAAAAGAATTCTTTGGTTCTAGGAATGACACAGTGGAGAGATTTAAAAAGAAGGGACAATTTGACCCTAAAAGTAATAACTCAAGCATTAATATTTTTACCAGATTGGTTAAGCAAGAGTTATATGACAACATACATACAGAGGATATTAAACTCTGAAATAACTTGAACCATGAAGAACGGGTGCACTCAAAAAACTGAAAGAGAATCCCCAACTGGTCATCAGAGAAGCGGATAAGGGGGTGCCCTTGTATTACAGGACTACAAGGATTACAGAAGTGAAATTATGACTCAACTTTCTGATTTACACACCTACTGCAAACTCCCAAGGAATTAAAAAAAACTAGTTGATGGCTATCAAAATCCTTAGGGGAGTATATTACTGTAGATTTTCCAATCATCCCTGTTATATATACACTCCCTAAGGTGCACAAAAATCCCAGTTGTCCTCCTGGGCGACCAATAGTGTCCTTAAGGGGCTCTAAATTGCAACCTATAGCTACCTACCTGAATGTACTTTTACAACTTCTTGTGCGGAATGTGTCATCATTTTTACTGGATTCCATAGAAGTCATCAAACTGACCAAGGGTATGCTTGATATGGAGGAGGGTGACTTACTGGTTACGTTAGATTTCACCAGCCTGTATACAGTGATCCCACAAGGGGATGGATTATCTGCCATCAAGAGAAGATTGATGAAATACCTGTATATTGGTCCACCAACTAAGGTCATCTAGGAAATAATAGAGTTCTGTTTGGAATATAATTATTTTAAATTTGAGAATGGCTACTACCTCCAAACATCTGGCACGACCTGGCACTGTGATGGGTTCAAATGTGGCCCCATCATATGCCAATTTGTATATGGCATGCTTTGAGGAGCAGAGACTTAAGTAGAAACCACAGGGCCAAGGTGCAAGAATCTAAGAAGCTCCCCCCCACAAAAAAAAAGGTGAATTTGATACAAATCCTTTTTTTTTACATTTAAACACAGAAAAAAAATGTGAATCAGATTACAAGTCTACAAAAGGAGGTACTCTGTGCCCACAGTCTGTGAGATGGTCTGACCCCCTATTACTGTATATAGTGACACTGTTTAACCCACCAGTAGTGTATATAGTGAGTTAGTGACACAGTCTGTAATCTGCCGGTGAGATGGCTGGCCTGACCCTACCCGCCCCAGTACTTTATAAAGTGACCACAGTAGTCTGTGACATGGACCAGCCCCCCTGTACTGTATATAGTGGTACTGTATAGTGACACGGTTTACCCCCCGCCCCCCCATGCTGTAGTAACAAGGTCTGTAATTTGCTGGTTCCACAAACATACACACACACATACATGCATAAATACACACACAGTCACATATATACATACACACACACACACACATAAACACCAATGGGTAAAACAGAAACACTAACCCCTGTAGTCAGAGACACTAGTGAGGCATCATGTCACACTCACATGATATCAGAGCAGGCAGTGGCAGGTCAATGTTTTTTATTGAAGGAAAGAAAAAGATTTAAGCTGGGCCCCCACCCTCAGGGGCTCAGTTGCAGTTGCGTACTTTGGACCCCCTGTAGTTTTGCCCTTGGAAGGAGGATACAGTGCTATTTAAAGACCCCAGAATCAGATTGTTTAGAAGGTATATAGACAATCTGTTGTTGATTTGCAGGGGTTCTGCTGAGGATCTGGAAACCTGGTTTTAAGAACTGAACCAACAGAATCAATATCTAAAATTCAAGATGACATACGATCTGACACATATTGACTTCCTGGATCTGAGGCTACAGAAGGTGGAAAATCAGTTGAATACAACATTATTTCACAAAACAACGGATCGTAATTCTTTGTTGGAGGCAACCAGTTATCATCCCAGTCTGAAAAAATTGTTGCCGCGCTCAGAGTTTAAAAGGGTTGTAAGAAACAACACAGACCCTAAAACTAAAGAGTGCCAACTGAGGGACATGCATTTGAAATTTAAACATAGAGGATATGGTAAAGAACATTTCCAAAAATCATTTGAAGAAACTCTGGTGATGACTCAGGAACAAGCACTTGAGAATAATATGAAGAATCAAGCAAGCAAGAGGCTGGTGTTCTCTACTGAGTTTACACCTGACAAGATGGATTTACCAAGAATATTGAGAAAGAACTGGAATATTCTCGAATCTGATAAGGCCTTACCATTTAATAATTTTGAGAGTCCTATAGTAGGATATAGGAAGGGAAGATCATTGAGACATCAACTATTATGTACCGACAATAAATTAAGCTATACCAACAGAACCTGGTTAGGTACAGAGATAAACAGTTGCTATAGGTGTAGTGGATGTGTAACATGTGGGGGATTATCGCAGAGCAAGTTTTTTGTTCACCCATGGAGGAATAAGCGATACACCATCAATTACAAAGTTACTTGCACCACTACACATATAGTATACATGCTACATTTATCCCTGTGGAATTTTTTTTACAGCAGGGCCATACTGTATCTGACTTAATATATATCATAATAGACAATACAGTATACCGGCTCCCATAAGAGGGAGTAATAGAGGTAAAATGCTCTTACAAAGAGAGTCTAAATGGATCTATATTCTAGATACCTTAGTGCCAAAAGGGTTAAACACCAATTTCAATCTCCTTTGTTACTTGTATTAGATTTGACTATTTACGGGATATGAGGAGACTTGGCCATACAGGAGTGTTCTTATTTGATGTACGACACAATGATTAAAAATGCCTGACTTGTATCTCTGAAATCCATATGATAACGTTTAATGTTTGAAAAATATATGTTATGATTATTGATAATCACATTCGCCTAGATTTAGAGTTTTGTCGGTAAAGACCTGCGGTGCTAATGAGCCTTTTTTTTCCAGCGCACCCTTAAGACAACGCTGGTATTACGAGTTGTCTGAATGGCTGCGTTAGCCTCAGAAAAGGGAGCGTTGAGTCAAATTTAGCTCCACTTCAACTCTCAATACCAGCGTTGCTTACAGTAGCGGTAACCTGGAAAAACGTGCTTGTGCACGATATCCCCATGGGAAACAATGGGGCTGAGCTGGCTGAAAAAAAACCCTAACACCTGCAAAAAAGCAGCGTTCAGCTCCTAACGCAGCCCCATTGTTTCCAATGGGGAAACACTCTCTAAGTCTACACCTAACACCCTAACATGAACCCTGAGTCTAAACACCCCTAATCTTACACTTATTAACCCCTAATCTGCCGCCCCCGCTATCGCTGACACCTGCATTTTATTATTAACCCATAATCTGCTGCTCCGGACACCACCGCAACCTACATTATCCCTATGAACCCCTAATCTGCTGCCCCTAACATCGCCGACACCTATATTATATTTATTAACCCCTAATCTGCCCCCCCCCAACGTCGCCGCCACCTACCTACACTTATTAACCCCAAATCTACCGACCGGACATCGCCGACACTATAATAATTGTATTAACCCCTAAACCGCCGCACTCCCGCCTCGCAAACACTATAATACATTTTATTAACCCCTAATCTGCCCTCCCTACAATTATTAACCCCTAATTATTAACCCCTAATCTGCCGCCCCCAACGTCGCCACTACTATAATAAAGTTATTAACCCCTAAACCTAAATCTAACCCTAGCCCTAACACCCCCCTAACTTAAATATAATTTAAATTAAACAAACTAAATTTACTATCATTAAATAAATAATTCCTATTTAAAACTAAATACTTACCTATAAAATAAACCCTAATATAGCTACAATATAACTAATAGTTACATTGTAGCTATTTTAGGATTTATATTTATTTTACAGGCAACTTTGTATTTGTTTTAACTAGGTACAAAAGCTATTAAATAGTTAATAACTATTTAATAGCTACCTAGTTAAAATAATTACAAAATTACCTACAATTATCTAAACTAAAATACAACTATAATACAAAAAAAAACACTAAATTACAGAAAATAAAAAAAATTACAAGAAGTTTAAACTAATTACACCTAATCTAAGCCCCCTAATAAAATAAAAAAGCCCCCCAAAATAATAAAATGCCCTACCCTATCCTAAATTACAAAGTAATCAGCTCTTTTACCAGCCCTTAAAAGGGCTTTTTGCGGGGCATTGCCCCAAAGTAATCAGCTCTTTTACCTGTACATAAAAATACAATACCCCCCAACATTACAACCCACCACACACATACCCCTACTCTAAAACCCACCCAAACCCCCTTAAAAAAAAACTAACATTAACCCCCTGAAGATCTCCCTACCTTGAGTCGTCATCACTCAATTCTTCATCCAAGCGGGGTAGAAGAGGTCCTCCATCCGGTTGAAGTCTTCATCCAGGCGGGGCAGAAGAGGTCTTCCATCTGATAGAAGATTCCGCTTGGATGAAGACTTCAATCTTCATCCATCCGGAGCGGAGTGGCAGCATCCTGAAGACCTCCGAAGCGTAACATCCATCCTGGCCGACGACTTCCCGATGAATGACGGTTCCTTTAAATGACGTCATCCAAGATGGCGTCTCTCGAATTCCGATTGGCTGATAGGATTCTATCAGCCAATTGGAATTAAGGTAGGAAAAATCTGATTGGCTGATTCAATCAGCCAATCAGATTTAAGTTCAATCCGATTGGCTGATCCAATCAGCCAATCGGATTGACCTCACATTCTATTGGCTGTTCCCATCAGCCAATAGAATGCAAGGTCAATCCGATTGGCTGATTGGTAAAAGGTAAAGGTAAAAGAGCTGATTACTTTGGGGCAATGCCCCGCAAAAAGCCCTTTTAAGGGCTGGTAAAAGAGCTGATTACTTTGTAATTTAGGATAGGGCAGGGCATTTTATTATTTTGGGGGGCTTTTTTATTTTATTTGGGGGCTTAGATTAGGTGTAATTAGTTTAAACTTCTTGTAATTTTTTTTTATTTTCTGTAATTTAGTGTTTGTTTGTTTTTTGTATTATAGTTTAGTTTATTTAATTGTATTTTAGTTTAGATAATTGTAGGTAATTTATTTAATTAGTTTAATGATAGTGCAGTGTTAGGTGTATTTGTAACTTAGGTTAGAATTTATTTTACAGGTAATTTTGTAATTATTTTAACTAGGTAGCTATTAAATAGTTAATAACTATTTAATAGCTATTGTACCTAGTTAAAATAAATACAAAGTTGCCTGTAAAATAAATATAAATCCTAAACTAGCTACAATGTAACTATTAGTTATACTGTAGCTAGCTTAGGGTTTATTTTATCGGTAAGAATTTAGTTTTAAATAGGATTAATTTATTTAATAGTAGTAATTTTATTTTGTTTTATTTAAATTATATTTAAGTTAGGGGGGTTAGACTTAGTAGCGGCGACGTTGGGGGCGGCAGATTAGGGGTTAATAAATGTAGGTAGGTGTCTGCAATGTTAGGGATGGCAGATTAGGGTTTAGTAAAATTTAACTAGTGTTTGTGAGGCGGGAGTGCGGCGGTTTAGCGGTTAATATATTAGTTAAGTGTTTGCGATGTGGGGGGGGGCTCGGTTTAGGGGTTAATATGTAGATTATGGGTGTTAGTGTACTTTTTAGCACTTTAGTTAAGAGTTTTATGTTACGGCGTTAGCCCATAATACTCTTAACTACTGACTTTTAAATGCGGTAGGAGTCTGGACAGGAGAGGGTCTACCGCTCACTTTTTCCAACAATCGTAATACCGGCGTTAGGAAAATCCCATTAAAAAGATAGGATACGCAATTGACGTAAGGGGATTTGCGGTATGCGAAAATCGCGGAAAAAAAGTGAGCGGTACACCTGTACCTGCCAGACTTGTAATACCAGAGGGCGTTAAAAAGTAGCGTTGGGACCCCTCAGCGCTGCTTTTTAAGGCTAACGCAAGACTCGTGATCTAGCCGCAAGTAATTTAAAGTATTCCTAACTCACTCCGGGTTTAGCACAGTTGGTCTAGTGTGCCCCATCAAAGCCTTACAATATCCAAAGTCCTGAAATCAGTGTGATTCTGTCTTTCCCTTGCACGCTAACTTTTTTTTTTTATATATATATATATACTGTGCCACATAATTTTTTTTTTTTTTTTTTCAAAGAGCTTTATTGAAAAAACAAACAGAATTCACAAGTTTTATCAGACAGTATTACAATATTGTGAGATCAATACAATACAAGTGGCGAATAAACCTCTCCAATAACTCTGACCACAACGCATACATAACTTATTTAGCTCTATATTACATTTTCTTCCTTTTTCTTTTCCTAAATCCGAGTCCATGTCCCAAAGTAGGGACACGGCATACTAATAGCGTTAATACACAGTTTAACATCAGGTCTGCCAATATAATACAGAATACGTTAACATGTCCTGGTGAGCTGTCAACCAACAGAACCCCAAAGTCCATACTCCTCCAGAAACTACCCAGCAATGGGGGAAGGAATGGGGGGGGGGGGGAGAGAGAAAAAAAAAACACAACATCACAGAATAACTAACAAGGACCCTAACATCCTAAGCACACCTCTCCTCTCACATGGAGGGATTCCTCCACCTTTCAGAGCTGGGCCCCCTCCACATACACAACAACATCTCATAATCCTCCAGTTTAGAAGTCTTTACATAATGATATTTTTCAAGTAATAGGATATTTTGCACACTTTGTCTCCAGTCTTCAAGCGTGGGGATCTGGTCCGACTTCCATCGAAGCGGAATCAGATTTTTTGCCCCTGTTAGCATGAACATTAGAAGGGACTTTTTCAAAGCGTTCTGTATCTGGTCAGAAAAATGAAATAATAAGGTCTCAGGCGTCTTTGCAACCTCTAAGTCTAATATGTTTTGGATTTCTTCCCATATTGAGGACCAGAATCCCTCTAAAAGAGGGCAGTCCCACCAAATATGCAACAATGAACCCGTCTCCCCACAGCCTCTCCAGCATTTATCATAGACTCTAGGATAGATTTTCTTTAACCTAGATGGTGTGAGGTACGATCTGCTTAACAACTTATACTGGGATTCTTGCGTTCATGCTGAGACTGAGAGGTTCTTGGTGGCCCGGAAAATCCGCTGCCATTCCTCACCTGTGAGTTCAGAACCCAGATCTTTGTGCCATATTTTGTTATGAGTAGTGTGTAGATGTGTGAGATCAAATGTTTAGATGCTGTTTGCTTTGTACAAAGCGTCTCAAATGGTGTAAGTTCCCTCATTAGCTGTGATCTATATTTGTGAGTGTTGATATAGTGCCCAATTTGTAAATAAACAAACCATGGAACAGACTCATCTGGGTGATCCTCCAGGATCTCTGTCCTTGTCTTCAGTCACCCTGTCGTCACAAAGGAGGCCACTCTGTTAGGAAAAGGTTTAACCCAATCCTGGGACATTCTAGCTCGCAGAGGTAATTCCGGGTTCCCATAAATCGGTGTTAGGGGAGAGAACGGGGCGGAAATGTGAGTGTCCACCCGGATTGCTTTATCCCACATGTCGAATAGTTCCTCCAACAGAGGGAAGGCGCGTATCTGTGGTGGCCTATACTTATTACCAGTCCACAGAAGGGGCGCCAATTCCATCACCTGTAATATGTCTCTATCAATTTTATCCCAGTCCTTCTGGGAACCCTCCTGACACCATTCAACCACCCTCTGCAGAATCACTGCTTTCCTATACAGATTTAGATCCAGGAGGCCAAGGCCGCCCGCGTCTCTTGGGAGTGACATCGTCGCTCTGTTGATTCTGGGCCTAACGCCCATCCATATATATTCTTCTACTAGTCTCTGTAGCATCGCAAGAAAAGTTCGGGGTAGCGGGATGGGTAATGTTTGAAACAGATACAATAGTCTAGGGAGCACATTCATTTTGACTACACTTATTCTCACCAGCCATGAAATTGTTTTATGTTTCCACGACGATAGATCGTCAGCAACTGTGCTTTTAAGGGCCGCGTAGTTGGTCTCAAATAAGTCAGACATGGAGGTCGTCAGGTAGATTCCCAGATATTTTAAGTGTTTATCATTTATCTGGAATGGGTTATGTGCCGCCAACCAATGTTTAATGGACGGGGACAAATTGACCCCGAAAATCTCCGATTTAGATGCATTCAGGAGGAAATTAGAAACCTCTCCATATCTAGCAAATTCTTGTAGCAGAGCCGGGATAGAAGTCTCTAAGTCTGATAATGTAAATAGCAAATCATCTGCATACATTATTATTTTATACTCTCTGTTTCTTAGTGAGTATCCATTGATTTGGCAATTTCCATGAATATTACATGCCCTGCCTGGTTCCATTAGTGATTGGCACTAGGTCTGACAGTAGGCCATTAACCCTGATCTGGGCATTTGGTGCGGAGTAAAGGCTAAAAACCATCCCAAGAAAACGGCTCCCAAAACCCATCCTCTCCAAAGTGCATCTTAGGAACTGCCAGCTCACCCTATCAAACGCCTTCTCGGCATCCGTGGAAAGCAGGGTGAGCTGCAGTCCCCCCCGCTCAGAGTGTGTGATCAGCTGCAATACCGTAAAAGTATTGTCCCTCGCCTCTCGCCCCGGAACAAACCCAACCTGGTCTAATGCAATCAGGCCTGGTAAAAAACTATTTACTCTGTTTGCTAGGGCTTTCGCGAGAATCTTAACATCTGTGTTCAATAGCGAGATTGGCCTATAGCTCTGTGGTTTATCGGGCGGTTTACCCGGCTTAGGGATTACAGTAATATATGCTCCTAGCATAGAGGGCGGCAGAGCCCTCACGTCCGGCAAAGAGTTGAACATGGTCTGAAGGTGTGGCAATAACCAGGACAGGAAGGTTTTATAATATTTGACCCCTAGTCCATCAGGACCTGGGCATTTTCCATTAGGGAGACTTTGCAAAGCATCCCTGATCTCCTCTTGAGTCAAAGGAGACTCTAGGAACTCCACCGCCTCCCTGTCAAGAGACGGTAGTTTCATCTCATTAAGGTACTCCAACACCTGTTGGGGCTGATGAGACTCGTCCATGGGCAGAGCCCCGGACGAGGACTTAAGGTTATAAAGATTGCTATAATAGGAACGGAATACCTCCGCTATACCAAGACTATCCCTATGTATCTTGTTTCGGTCAACTTTCATTGAGTATATATATGATTTAAGTTGGGTTCTTTTAAGGGTCCTAGCGAGTAACTTTCCCGCCTTATCTCCTCCTTCATAGTATATCTGTTTAAGCCAGGTCGCTATCTTTTGGTTCTCCTCTTGGAGAAGCTGTCTAAAGTCCAATCTAGCCTGCTTCAACCTAGCCTCTTTGTCACTGCTGAGAGAGTCTTTCTGATGTTGCTCCTCTAGTGTCTTAATCTCACTCAGTAGCTGATTATATTTTTCATTTTTTTGTTTTTGAATCCTAGCTTTATGTTTAATGATATGGCCACGAATAACACTTTTATGTGCTTCCCACACAGTAGTCAGGGGCAGTTCGTCTGTCATATTAATGTCAAAATAATCAGTCATGTGCGAGTTAATGTCTTCAACAACTCCAGGGCAATTTAAAAGTGTGTCATCTAATCTCCAAGTAGTGGAGGTGGTTGGTGTTTCAGGCCAAAACATCTCAAAAGAGACTGGGGCATGGTCCGACCATGTGATTGGCTCTATGTCACTTCTCTGAACATATGCTATCCCCCTCGAGTCAGTAAAGAAAAAATCTATACGGGAGTATTTCTTATGCAGATTTGAGTAAAATGTATACTCAGTTTCTGTAGGGTGTATAGTGCGCCAAATGTCGTGTAACAAGTGACTCTTCAAAATTGAGTTAATTTGTTTCAATATGTAATGTGACACGCTAGAGAGGCCATTAGAGGTATCTTGTTTTGGATTAAGTGGCGCATTAAAGTCCCCTCCCAGAACTGCAATGCCCCTGGAGTGTTCATACAGTTTGCTCGAAAGAGCCCTAAAGAATATGTGCTGCGCTACATTTGGAGCGTAGATGTTAATCAGAGTTGTCTAGATACCATGGAGGAGGCCCACAACTATAATATACCTCCCATCTCTGTCTCTCACTATATCCCATGTCTGGAAAGGAGTCCTGTGATGTATCAAAATACCTACCCCATTCTGCTTGCAGGGGCCCAATGAGAAAAAGGCGGTAGGGTATCTATGGTTATGCCATTTAGGCTTCTTGTGTTTAACAAAAACAGAATTTATGCTTACCTGATAAATTACTTTCTCCAACGGTGTGTCCGGTCCACAGCGTCATCCTTACTTGTGGGATATTCTCTTCCCCAACAGGAAATGGCAAAGAGTCCCAGCAAAGCTGGCCATATAGTCCCTCCTAGGCTCCGCCCACCCCAGTAATTCGACCGACGGACAGGAGGAAATATATATAGGAGAAACCATATGGTACCGTGGTGACTGTAGTTAGAGAAAATAATTCATCAGACCTGATTAAAAAACCAAGGCGGGCCGTGGACCGGACACACCGTTGGAGAAAGTAATTTATCAGGTAAGCATAAATTATGTTTTCTCCAACATTGGTGTGTCCGGTCCACGGCGTCATCCTTACTTGTGGGAACCAATACCAAAGCTTTAGGACACAGATGAAGGGAGGGAGCAAATCAGGTTACCTAAACGGAAGGCACCACAGCTTGCAAAACCTTTCTCCCAAAAATAGCCTCCGAAGAAGCAAAAGTATCAAATTTGTAAAATTTGGCAAAAGTGTGCAGTGAAGACCAAGTCGCTGCCTTACATATCTGGTCAACAGAAGCCTCGTTCTTGAAGGCCCATGTGGAAGCCACAGCCCTAGTGGAGTGAGCTGTGATTCTTTCAGGAGGCTGCCATCCGGCAGTCTCATAAGCCAATCGGATGATGCTTTTAAGCCAAAAGGAAAGAGAGGTAGAAGTCGCTTTTTTACCTCTCCTTTTACCAGAATAAACAACAAACAAGGAAGATGTTTGTCTGAAATCTTTTGTAGCCTCTAAATAGAATTTTAGAGCACGGACTACGTCCAAATTGTGTAACAAACGTTCCTTCTTTGAAACTGGATTCGGACACAAAGAAGGTACAACTATCTCCTGGTTAATATTTTTGTTAGAAACAACCTTAGGAAGAAAACCAGGCTTAGTACGCAAAACCACCTTATCTGCATGGAACACCAGATAGGGCGGAGAACACTGCAGAGCAGATAACTCTGAAACTCTTCTAGCAGAAGAAATTGCAACCAAAAACAAAACTTTCCAAGATAGTAACTTAATATCTATGGAATGTAAAGGTTCAAACGGAACCCCTTGAAGAACTGAAAGAACTAGATTTAGACTCCAGGGGGGAGTCAAAGGTCTGTAAACAGGCTTGATCCTAACCAGAGCCTGAACAAATGCTTGAACATCTGGCACAGCTGCCAGTCTTTTGTGTAGTAAGACAGATAAAGCAGAGATCTGTCCCTTTAGAGAACTTGCAGATAATCCTTTCTCCAAACCTTCTTGTAGAAAGGATAGAATCTTAGGAATTTTTATCTTATCCCATGGGAATCCTTTGGATTCACACCAACAGATATATTTTTTCCATATTTTATGGTAAATCTTTCTAGTTACCGGTTTTCTGGCCTGAACCAGAGTATCTATCACAGAATCTGAAAACCCACGCTTCGATAGAATCAAGCGTTCAATCTCCAAGCCGTCAGCTGGAGGGAGACCAGATTTGGATGTTCGAATGGACCCTGAACAAGAAGGTCCTGTCTCAAAGGTAGCTTCCATGGTGGAGCCGATGACATATTCACCAGGTCTGCATACCAAGTCCTGCGTGGCCACGCAGGAGCTATCAAGATCACCGAGGCCCTCTACTGATTGATCCTGGCTACCAGCCTGGGAATGAGAGGAAACGGTGGAAATACATAAGCTAGGTTGAAGGTCCAAGGTGCTACTAGTGCATCTACTAGAGTCGCCTTGGGATCCCTGGATCTGGACCCGTAGCAAGGAACCTTGAAGTTCTGACGAGACGCCATCAGATCCATGTCTGGAATGCCCCATAATTGAGTTATTTGGGCAAAGATCTCCGGATGGAGTTCCCACTCCCCCGGATGGAATGTCTGACGACTCAGAAAATCCGCCTCCCAGTTTTCCACACCTGGGATGTGGATCGCAGACAGGTGGCAGGAGTGATCCTCCGCCCATTGAATTATTTTGGTCACTTCTTTCATCGACAGGGAACTCCTTGTTCCCCCCTGATGATTGATATACGCAACGGTCGTCATGTTGTCTGATTGGAACCTTATAAATCTGGCCTTTGCTAGTTGAGGCCAAGCCCTGAGAGCATTGAATATCGCTCTGAGTTCCAGAATGTTTATCGGGAGAAGAGACTCTTCCCGAGACCATAGACCCTGAGCTTTTAGGGATTCCCAGACCGCGCCCAAGCCCACTAGACTGGCGTCGGTCGTGACAATGACCCACTCTGGTCTGCAGAAGCTCATTCCCTGGGACAGATGGTCCAGGGTCAGCCACCAACGGAGTGAATCTCTGATCTTCTGATCTACTTGAATCATTGGAGACAAGTCTGTATAGTCCCCATTCCACTGTTTGAGCATGCACAGTTGTAATGGTCTTAGATGAATTCGTGCAAAAGGAACTATGTCCATTGTTGCAACCATCAACCCTACTACTTCCATGCACTGCGCTATGGAAGGACGAGGAACAGAATGAAGCACTTGACAAGAGCTTAGAAGTTTTGATTTTCTGACCTCTGTCAGAAAAATCCTCATTTCTAAGGAATCTATTATTTTTCCCAAGAAGGGAACTCTTGTCGACGGAGACAGAGAACTTTTTTCTATGTTCACCTTCCATCCGTGTGATCTGAGAAAGGCTAGAACTATGTCTGTATGAGCCTTTGCTTTTGACAGGGACGACGCTTGTATTAGAATGTCGTCCAAGTAAGGTACTACTGCAATGCCCCTCGGTCTTAGAACCGCTAGAAGGGACCCTAGCACCTTTGTGAAAATCCTTGGAGCAGTGGCTAACCCGAATGGGAGGGCCACAAACTGGTAATGCTTGTCCAGAAAAGCGAACCTTAGGAACTGATGATGTTCTTTGTGGATAGGAATATGTAGGTACGCATCCTTTAGATCCACGGTAGTCATAAATTGACTTTCCTGGATAGTGGGTAGAATCGTTCGAATGGTTTCCATCTTGAACGATGGTACCCTGAGAAATTTGTTTAGGATCTTCAAATCCAAAATTGGTCTGAAAGTTCCCTCTTTTTTGGGAACTACGAACAGATTGGAATAAAATCCCATTCCTTGTTCCTTTATTGGAACTGGGTGTATCACTCCCATCTTTAACAGGTCTTCTACACAAAGTAAGAATGCCTGTCTCTTTATTTGGTTTGAGGATAAGTGAGACATGTGGAACCTTCCCCTTGGGGGTAGTTCCTTGAATTCCAGGAGATAACCCTGAGAAACTATTTCTAGCGCCCAGGGATCCTGAACATCTCTTGCCCAAGCCTGAGCAAAGAGAGAGAGTCTGCCCCCCACTAGATCCGGTCCCGGATCGGGGGCTACTCCTTCATGCTGTTTTGTTAGCAGCGGCAGGCTTCTTGGCCTGCTTACCCTTGTTCCAGCCTTGCATCGGTTTCCAGGCTGGTTTGGGTTGTGAGGCATTACCCTCTTGCTTAGAGGATGCAGAATTAGAGGCCGGTCCGTTCCTGAAATTGCGAAAGGAACGAAAATTAGACTTATTTTTAGCCTTGAAAGACCTATCTTGTGGAAGGGCGTGGCCCTTTCCCCCAGTGATGTCTGAAATAATCTCTTTCAATTCTGGTCCAAATAGAGTTTTACCTTTGAAAGGGATGTTAAGCAATTTTGTCTTGGATGACACATCCGCTGACCAAGACTTTAGCCAAAGCGCTCTGCGCGCCACGATAGCAAACCCTGAATTTTTCGCCGCTAATCTAGCTAATTGCAAAGCGGCATCTAAAATAAAAGAGTTAGCCAATTTAAGTGCGTGAACTCTGTCCATAACCTCCTCATATGGAGTCTCTCTACTGAGCGACTTTTCTATAGTTCCTCGAACCAGAACCACGCTGCTGTAGTGACAGGAACAATGCACGAAATTGGTTGTAGAAGGTAACCTTGATGTACAAAAATCTTTTTAAGCAAACCTTCCAATTTTTTATTCATAGGATCTTTGAAAGCACAACTATCTTCGATAGGAATAGTAGTGCGTTTGTTTAGAGTAGAAACTGCCCCCTCGACCTTAGGGACTGTCTGCCATAAGTCCTTTCTGGGGTCGACCATAGGAAATAATTTCTTAAATATAGGGGGGGGGAACAAAAGGTATGCCGGGCTTTTCCCACTCCTTATTTACTATGTCCGCCACCCGCTTGGGTATAGGAAAAGAGTCGGGGTGCACCGGAACCTCTAGGAACTTGTCCATCTTGCATAATTTCTCTGGAATGACCAAGTTGTCACAATCATCCAGAGTAGATAACACCTCCTTAAGCAGTGCGCGGAGATGTTCTAATTTAAATTTAAATGTCACAACATCAGGTTCAGCTTGTTGAGAAATCTTTCCTGAATCTGTGATTTCTCCATCTGACAAAACCTCCCTCATGGCCCCTTCAGATTGGTGTGAGGGTATGACAGAACAATTATCATCAGCGCCCTCCTGCTCTTCAGTGTTTAAAACAGAGCAATCGCGCTTTCTCTGATAAGTAGGCATTTTGGATAAAATATTTGCTATGGAGTTATCCATTACAGCCGTTAATTGTTGCATGGTAATAAGCATTGGCGCACTAGATGTACTAGGGGCCTCCTGCATGGGCAAAACTGGTGTAGACACAGTAGGAGATGATGTAGTATCATGTTTACTCCCCTCATCTGAGGAATCATCTTGGGCAATTTCATTATCTGTGGCAGTACTGTCCTTACTTTGTTTGGACGCTATGGCACAATTATCACATAAATTTAAATGGGGTGACACATTGGCTTTCATACATATAGAACATAGCTTATCTGAAGGTACAGACATGTTAAACAGGCTTAAACTTGTCAACAACGCACAAAAAACGTTTTAAAACAAAACCGTTACTGTCTCTTTAAATTTTAAACAGAAAACACTTTATTACTGAATATGTGAAAAAGTATGAAGGAATTGTTCAAAAATTACCAATTTCACCACAGTGTCTTAAAGCATTAATAGGATTGCACACCAAATTTCAGAGCTTTAACCCTTAAAATAACGGAACCGGAGCCGTTTATAAATTTAACCCCTATACAGACCCAGCTATAGTCTTTGCTGAGACCCAACCAAGCCCAGAGGGGAATACGATACCAATTGACGCCTTCTAGAAGCTTTTCCAGCAATTTTTAGATCCTCACACATGCATCTGCATGCCCTGCTCTCAAAAAACAACTGCGCAGTAATGGCGCGAAAATGAGGCTCAGTCTATAACTAGGAAGGCCCCCTGACTGGAAAAGGTGTCTAACACAGTGCCTGCCGTTTAATAAACGTTCCCAAAGTTTATAAATGCAAATTGTCAGCATAAATATGAATAAAATGCCCAAATAAAGCAATCGATTTAGCCCATAAGAATGTCTACCAGTTTTTTAGCCCATAATAAGCCCTTTATTCTGTTTGTTTGACTAAGAAAATGGCTTACCGGTCCCCATGAGGGGAAATAACAGCCTTCCAGCATTACATGGTCTTGTTAGAAATATGGCTAGTCATACCTTAAGCAGAAAAGTCTGCTAACTGTTTCCCCCAACTGAAGTTACTTCATCTCAACAGTCCTATGTGGAAACAGCAATCGATTTTAGTTACTGTCTGCTAAAATCATCTTCCTCTCACAAACAGAAATCTTCATCCTTTTCTGTTTCAGAGTAAATAGTACATACCAGCACTATTTTAAAATAACAAACACTTGATAGAAGAATAAAAACTACATTTAAACACCAAAAAACTCTTAACCATCTCCGTGGAGATGTTGCCTGTGCAACGGCAAAGAGAATGACTGGGGTGGGCGGAGCCTAGGAGGGACTATATGGCCAGCTTTGCTGGGACTCTTTGCCATTTCCTGTTGGGGAAGAGAATATCCCACAAGTAAGGATGATGCCGTGGACCAGACACACCAATGTTGGAGAAATGTGACTCCTGAATGAAAACTATGTCACCCTTAAATTTGTGTAATTCCCTGGTAACTATAGACCGTTTACCAGGGCTGTTCGGTTTATTCCGATGTGGAGCCATTTTGAGAATGCCAACAACAAAAAAACAAAAAAAAGGGAAAGGGGGAAGGTATTTAGGTAAGGTAAAACAAGCTCTGCAAGTAAATAGTTTGAATATCTCAATTCCAAAATAAGCCTAGAACGTAAATACAAATATTTATTATCTTGTATATTAGGGAGCTACCAAGTCTCCCGAGGAGTGCGGACACAGCAGAATTACGATAAAATGTAAGTTACTGTACTTAAACTACAACAAAATCTCCAGGTCTATACTAGACCAACTCGCCTTTTTGAAGGCTTGACTGAAGGGAATATGCCTTTAGCCGACCTGTTGAAAAATAACTGTACAAGACCCTATATAACATTTCAACATAACATTATATCATTATATCATTAATTCAAAGTGATAACAACAATTGTTACATTATAAATAAACAAATTAAACACATAGGCCTAGATTTGGAGTTCGGCGGTAGCCGTCAAAACCAGCGTTAGAGGCTCCTAACGCTGGTTTTGGCCGCCCGCTGGTATTTGGAGTCAGTGATTAAAGGGTCTAACCCTCACTTTTCAGCCGCGACTTTTCTATACCGCAGATCCCCCTACGCCATTTGCGTAGCCTATCTTTTCAATGGGATCTTTCTAACGCTGGTATTTAGAGTCGTTTCTGAAGTGAGCGTTAGAGCTCTAACGACAAGATTCCAGCCGCCTGAAAATAGCAGGAGTTAAGAGCTTTCTGGCTAACGCCGGTTTATAAAGCTCTTAACTACTGTACCCTAAAGTACACTAACACCCATAAACTACCTATGTACCCCTAAACCGAGGTCCCCCCACATCGCCGCCACTCGATTTAAATTTTTAACCCCTAATCTGCCGACCGCCACCTACGTTATACTTATGTACCCCTAATCTGCTGCCCCTAACCCCGCCGACCCCTATATTATATTTCTTAACCCCTAACTTGCCCCCCACAACGTCGCCGCCAGCTACTTAAAATAATTAACCCCTAATCTTCCGACCGCAAATCGCCGCCACCTACGTTATCCCTATGTACCCCTAATCTGCTGCCCCTAACATCGCCGACCCCTATATTATATTTATTAACCCCTAATCTGCCCCCCTCAACGTCGCCGACACCTGCCTACACTTATTAACCCCTAATCTGCCGAGCGGACCTGAGCGCTACTATAATAAATGTATTAACCCCTAATCCGCCTCACTAACCCTATCATAAATAGTATTAACCCCTAATCTGCCCTCCCTAACATCGCCGACACCTAACTTCAATTATTAACCCCTAATCTGCCGACCGGAGCTCACCGCTATTCTAATAAATGTATTAACCCCTAAAGCTAAGTCTAACCCTAATACTAACACCCCCCTAAGTTAAATATAATTTTTATCTAACGAAATAAATTAACTCTTATTAAATAAATGATTCCTATTTAAAGCTAAATACTTACCTGTAAAATAAATCCTAATATAGCTACAATATAAATTATAATTACATTGTAGCTATTTTAGGATTAATATTTATTTTACAGGCAACTTTGTAATTATTTTAACCAGGTACAATAGCTATTAAATAGTTAAGAACTATTTAATAGTTACCTAGTTAAAATAATAACAAATTTACCTGTAAAATAAATCCTAACCTAAGATATAATTAAACCTAACACTAGACTATCAATAAAATAATTAAATAAACTACCTACAATTACCTACAATTAACCTAACACTACACTATCAATAAATTAATTAAACACAATTCCTACAAATAAATACAATTAAATAAACTAGCTAAAGTACAAAAAATAAAAAAGAACTAAGTTACAGAAAATAAAAAAATATTTACAAACATAATAAAAATATTACAACAATTTTAAACTAATTACACCTACTCTAAGCCCCCTAATAAAATAACAAAGCCCCCCAAAATAAAAAATTCCCTACCCTATTCTAAATTAAAAAAGTTACAAGCTCTTTTACCTTACCAGCCCTGAACAGGGCCCTTTGCGGGGCATGCCCCAAGAATTTCAGCTCTTTTGCCTCTAAAAGAATAAATACAATACCCCCCCCCAACATTACAACCCACCACCCACATACCCCTAATCTAACCCAAACCCCCCTTAAATAAACCTAACACTAAGCCCCTGAAGATCTTCCTACCTTGTCTTCACCATACCAGGTTCACCGATCCGTCCTGAAGAGCTCCTCCGATGTCCTGATCCAAGCCCAAGCGGGGGCTGAAGAGGTCCATGATCCGGTCAAAGTCTTCATCCAAGCGGGGCAGAAGAGGATCTTCCATCCGATTGAAGTCATCATCCAGGCGGCATCTTCTATGGTCTTCCATCCGGAGCAAAGCGGCAGGATCCTGAAGACCTCCAGCGCGGAACATCCATCCGGACCGACGACTGAACGACGAATGACTGTTCCTTTAAGGGACGTCATCCAAGATGGCGTCCCTCGAATTCCGATTGGCTGATAGGATTCTATCAGCCAATCAGAATTAAGGTAGGAATTTTCTGATTGGCTGATGGAATCAGCCAATCAGAATCAAGTTCAATCCGATTGGCTGATCCAATCAGCCAATCAGATTGAGCTCGCATTCTATTGGCTGTTCCGATCAGCCAATAGAATGCGAGCTCAATCTGATTGGCTGATTGGATCGGCCAATCGGATTCAACTAGATTCTGATTGGCTGATTCCATCAGCTAATCAGAAAATTCCTACCTTAATTCCGATTGGCTGATAGAATCCTATCAGCCAATCGGAATTCGAGGGACGCCATCTTGGATGACATCCCTTAAAGGAACAGTCATTCGTCGTTCAGTCGTCGGTCCGGATGGATGTTCCGCGCTGGAGGTCTTCAGGATCCTGCCGCTTCGCTCCGGATGGAAGACCATAGAAGATGCCGCCTGGATGATGACTTCAATCGGATGGAAGATCCTCTTCTGCCCCGCTTGGATGAAGACTTTGACCGGATCATGGACCTCTTCAGCCCCCGCTTGGATCAGGACATCGGAGGAGCTCTTCAGGACGGATCGGTGAACCTGGTATGGTGAAGACAAGGTAGGAAGATCTTCAGGGGCTTAGTGTTAGGTTTATTTAAGGGGGGTTTGGGTTAGATTAGGGGTATGTGGGTGGTGGGTTGTAATGTTGGGGGGGGGGGTATTGTATTTATTCTTTTACAGGCAAAAGAGCTGAAATTCTTGGGGCATACCCCGCAAAGGGCCCTGTTCAGGGCTGGTAAGGTAAAAGAGCTTGTAACTTTTTTAATTTATAATAGGGTAGGGAATTTTTTATTTTGGGGGGCTTTGTTATTTTATTAGGGGGCTTAGAGTAGGTGTAATTAGTTTAAAATTGTTGTAATATTTTTATTATGTTTGTAAATATTTTTTTATTTTCTGTAACTTAGTTCTTTTTTATTTTTTGTACTTTAGCTAGTTTATTTAATTGTATTTATTTGTAGGAATTGTGTTTAATTAATTTATTGATAGTGTAGTGTTAGGTTAATTGTAGGTAATTGTAGGTAGTTTATTTAATTATTTTATTGATAGTGTAGTGTTAGGTTAATTGTAGGTAATTGTAGGTATTTTATTTAATTAATTTATTGATAGGGTAGTGTTAGGTTTAATTATATCTTAGGTTAGGATTTATTTTACAGGTAAATTTGTTATTATTTTAACTAGGTAACTATTAAATAGTTCTTAACTATTTAATAGCTATTGTACCTGGTTAAAACAATTACCAAGTTGCCTGTAAAATAAATATAAATCCTAAAATAGCTATAATATAATTATAATTTATATTGTAGCTATATTAGGATTTATTTTACAGGTAAGTATTTAGCTTTAAATAGGAATCATTTATTTAATAAGAGTTAATTTATTTCGTTAGATAAAAATTATATTTAACTTAGGGGGGTGTTAGTGTTAGGGTTAGACTTAGCTTTAGGGGTTAATACATTTATTAGAATAGCGGTGAGCTCCGGTCGGCAGATTAGGGGTTAATAATTGAAGTTAGGTGTCGGCGATGTTAGGGAGGGCAGATTAGGGGTTAATACTATTTATGATAGGGTTAGTGAGGCGGGTTAGGGGTTCATAACTTTATTATAGTAGCGCTCAGGTCCGCTCGGCAGATTAGGGGTTAATAAGTGTAGGCAGGTGTCGGCGACGTTGAGGGGGGCAGATTAGGGGTTAATAAATATAATATAGGGGTCGGCGATGTTAGGGCAGCAGATTAGGGGTACATAGGGATAACGTAGGTGGCGGCGGTTTACGGAGCGGCAGATTAGGGGTTAAAAAAAATATGCAGGGGTCAGCGATAGCGGGGGCGGCAGATTAGGGGTTAATAAGTGTAAGGGTAGGGGTGTTTAGACTCGGGGTACATGTTAGAGTGTTAGGTGCAGACGTAGGAAGTGTTCCCCCATAGGAAACAATGGGGCTGCGTTAGGAGCTGAACGCTGCTTTTTTGCAGGTGTTAGGTTTTTTTTCAGCTCAAACAGTCCCATTGTTTCCTATGGGAGAATCGTGCACGAGCACGTTTTGGAGGCCGGCCGCGTCCGTAAGCAACTCTGGTATCGAGAGTTGCATTTGCGGTAAAAATGCTCTACGCTCCTTTTTTGGAGCCTAACGCAGCATTTGTTTGAACTCTCGATACCAGAGTTAATTTTATGGTGCGGCCAGAAAAAAGCCCGCGGAGCGTTAACAGCCCTTTTACCGCCGAACTCCAAATCTAGGCCTTAGGAACCGAGGAGAATATGTGTAACTGTGAGGGGATCATCTACGTAACCAATACTACCCTCTCTTCACAACCGACACATATTAACATAATAGCAATAAGACAGTGTGAATACAGGGGCAACCCCCCACATTGATAATGTTTTTGAAACAGTCAATAAGACCATCACCCTTTGGTATAAACTGCCCAGATTAATTTTAGAGTCCTCCGGTAGGACGGAAATGTTTTAAGTGACCCCCTGTTTCTTTCTTAACTAAACATTAAATATTATAATAATAAAACACTTAAGGAAAACAGGTAGGGTCCCAACTTGTGTAACTTTATAGCTAAATAAGTGTATCATTAAAAGTCAAGTCTCTTTTCCGTCCCTGAAGCCCAGAGGATCTTTTTAGATGCACGCTAACTTTTTACTTTCAACTTGTAATACACTTGCTATTGCGGCCGCAATCATTTTTTTAGTTTAAGCACAGTTAGCAGGCGAGAGAAAGAAAAATTAAGCACACCATTTGTAATCTGGCCCATAACTGGTTAAACTTTAAACCTTTTAAATATTGATATTATCCCCAGTACAACTTCACTACCCAAAATAAGGTATCAGATATATGTTATAAGTCTAAAGGGAACCGTAGTTGCTTATCAAAGGAAGTGCATTGAAAAGCCAGAAGAATTTATTCAACTTTAACTCTACAAATAACCCATTCGCAAATATCTGAAAAGATATTGGTAGTACATTAAAAAAAATGAGCGCTTTAAAATTCTGTATGAAAGCTATTTTTTTAAAAAAAATATACAATATACTGCATTCATTTCTAGAGTGGACACATTTGAGTGTTAGAAAATAGCCTTGCAGCACTGTTAATACATCTCACCAGGAATTGAGGAAACTATGCATAATTATGGAAAGAGTTTTTTGGGTCATAATAAAAATGTAATTTAGCAATATTACCACAGTCAATAAACATAATAATGTTATCAGAAATAGTATTATTCAACAAACATATAATGGCCAGTGCACAACTATTACACTGAGATTGCTATAATGTAAAAATTATAAAGAATGAAAAATAGGACTGAGCACTGAATATTTTAGAAGGAATTCTGTATGTCTCTCATGCTCCATGTTGCAGAGTATTATTAGTTAAAACTCACGTGCTTAGGTCCCTTTCGGCTATTCATCAAAGAAAAGCGTAGAGAAGCCACAGGATCTAAACAGCTTTCTAACTCTGGCAGTGTAATTAATAGCAAGCTGCATTCATCATTTGCAATCAATACCTGGGAGGCATTCCAGGCAAGGATGAAAAACCTGCATAAGCTATCAGTGTAATAATTATGTGAATTTCAGAACACTTATTTCAAGATACCAACTAGAGGTTGGTTGATTTTTATCTATTTAAAAAAAAATCAAAGCTAGATCAAGGGTGTGGTATCACAAATGCTACTTAAAAATGTAAACCCTTCATCTCAAGAAAGCTATAGTTCAACTTTATAAATAATTGTACTCTAGTGGCAGTGATATTACTCTTGATTTAATATGATGAGCCGTATAATATGTCAAAACGCAGCTTTATCTGTGCTAGGAAGACACAATTTCCGGCTTCCAGGACAAGTTAAAGGGATATGAAACCCACATTTTTTCTTTCATGTTTTGGTTCAGCACATGGGTAACTGATTGGTAGCTAAATGTAGTCACCAGACATCAAGAGCTACCCAGGGTGCTGAATCAAAAATTGGGCAGCTCCTAAGGGTACATTACTGATTTTTCAAATAAAAGATACCAAGAGAACAAAGAATAGTTGACAATAGAAGTAAATAAGAAAGTTGCTCAAAATTGCATGCTTTTATCTGAATCATGAAAGAAAAAAATTGGGTTTCATATCCCATTAACATTATCATAACTAAAAAAAATACAATTTGTTTAAAGTGACACTGATGGACTAGATCTAGAAGTTGGTAAGAAGTTAAATGCATATGGTTTCTTCCAGTATCTCATACTTAAAAGTATCCATTTGTCATTCCACAGCCTAGAGTAGAACAATGACAAAATCAAGGGCAAAATGTTGCAGGTTATCTCAAGTATGCTGAGATTGCACCATGACATTCCAGAGCAAGAATGTTTAGTCAGTGATCTCTAGGAGGCCTATCTATCAAGCCGTCAATTTTGTTGCATTCGAAGGCACCAATACGCTCACCTAACATCGCGGCCGCGGACCTGAATATGGACTCCATATTTATAAAAAAAAGCTGGCAAAAAGCTGTGCACCAAGTACGGGGCGATGAGAGCTCAATTCTATTGGCTGATTGGAACAGCCAATAGGATGAGAGCTGCTCAAATCCTATTGGCTGATTGGAACAGCCAATAGTATTTATGCGGGTCTAATCCTATTGGCTGATTGGAACCTTTCAGCCAATAGGAATGCATGGGACGCCATCTTGGATAACATCACTTGCATTCAATATCCAGTTTACAGTGGAGACCGTATTGAAGAGGAGCTCCTCGTCGGATGTCTTCAGGATGGACCCGCTCCACACCGGATGGTTGAAGATAGAAGAGGCCGCATGGATGAAAATGGAAGAGGCAGCCCGGATGAAGACTTCTTGTCGGCTGGATGATCCTTCAAGCGGAACTTCAAGAACTGTAAGTGGATCGTTGGGGGTTATTGTTTAGGTTTATTTAAGGTTTTTTGGGTGGGTTTTATTTTCAGAGTAGGGTCCTTTTAAGGGTAATGCCCGCACAAATGCCCTTTTCAGGGCAATGGGGAGCTTTTTAGATAGGGTTTTTATTTAGGGGGGTTGGTTGTGTGGGTGGTGGGTTTTACTGTTGGGGGGGTGTTTGTATTTTTCTTTACAGGTAAAAGAGCTGATTTCTTTTGGGCAATGCCCTGCAAAAGGCCCTTTTAAGGTAGTTTATTGTAAGCTAGGGTTTTTTTATTTTTGAGGGGGTTATTTTGATAGGGTTATTAGATTAGGTGTAATTTGTTTTTATTTTTTATACTGTGGTGGGGGTTTTTGTAACAGTGTTTGTTTGTTTTTTGTAACTTAGTTTTTTGAGGTTTTTTGTAACTTAGTAATTTTTTTATTTTAGATTTAAAGAATTTGAGTAGGGTTAGGTTTTTTTAATATGCAATATAGTTAATTTAATTGGTAGTTTAATGTAATTTTAGTATAACAGTTAGGGTAGGTTAATTAATAGTTTAATATAGTTTAATTTAATTGAAGGATAATAGTTAGGGTATGTTAATTAATAGTTTAATTTCATTTTACAGGTAAGTTTTAATTTATTATAATATAGGGATGTTGAAATTTTAATGTAAAGTTAGCGGGTTTGGTTTAGGGGTTAATAGCTTAATGTAGTTTATGGCGATGTGGGGTGCTGACGGTTTAGGGGTTAAGAGGTTTAGTTAGTGGTAGTGATGTGGGAGGCCAGGGGTTTACGGGTTAATACATTTATTTAGTTGTGGTGGAGTCCAGGAGCGGCAGGATAGGGGTTAATACATTTATTTAGGTTGCGGCGGGGTCGGGGAGTAGCGGAATAGGGGTTAATAACATTATTTAGGTGGCGGGATGTCGGGGCGGCAGATTAGGGCTGTTTAGACTCGGGGCTTATGTTAGGGTGTTAGGTGTAAACTTTACTGGTGCTCTACCATAGAAATTAATGGGATATCTGGAAGCATCGAACATAAGCTTTCGCTGCTTTCAGACTCCCATTGATTCCTATGTCACCCGTGGCCTCCAGAGTGGCGGACTGAAAACCAGGTACGCTGGGCCGGAATAGCTGCAAGCGTACCGGTTAACTATTTGATAACTTTTTAAAAGTGTCAAATAGTGCCGAATGTGTATTCGGAACATCTGTAATGACGTAAGCATCGTTCTGTGTTGGATTGAGACAGACGGATCGTATGTTACATCACAGATTTCAACTTTGGCCGGTCTGTAGGCTTTGATAACTAGGTTGAATCAAGCTCGCAATATTCCAGCCTATTTCAGGTTGATGGCTTGATAGATATCCCCCTAGGTGATAACTGATACATTTATTTAGGAGATTAATTTGGTGATCTCCCACACTAGAAAAAAGCTGTGTAAATGTGACAGTGGCTACATAGATCCACAGCTCGTAATTTTGTAACTTCAGAAATTAGACACTCATGAATATGTTACTCTTTATAGGAATGTGTTTCTGAAGTCTCGTTTGTGTTCTTCATGATATTATACTTCATTCAATAAAAACAGAATTTATGTTTACCTGATAAATTACTTTCTCCAACGGTGTGTCCGGTCCACGGCGTCATCCTTACTTGTGGGATATTCTCTTCCCCAACAGGAAATGGCAAAGAGCCCAGCAAAGCTGGTCACATGATCCCTCCTAGGCTCCGCCTACCCCAGTCATTCGACCGACGTAAAGGAGGAATATTTGCATAGGAGAAACCATATGATACCGTGGTGACTGTAGTTAAAGAAAATAAATTATCAGACCTGATTAAAAAACCAGGGCGGGCCGTGGACCGGACACACCGTTGGAGAAAGTAATTTATCAGGTAAACATGAATTCTGTTTTCTCCAACATAGGTGTGTCCGGTCCACGGCGTCATCCTTACTTGTGGGAACCAATACCAAAGCTTTAGGACACGGATGAAGGGAGGGAGCAAATCAGGTCACCTAAATGGAAGGCACCACGGTTTGCAAAACCTTTCTCCCAAAAATAGCCTCAGAAGAAGCAAAAGTATCAAACTTGTAAAATTTGGTAAAAGTGTGCAGTGAAGACCAAGTCGCTGCCCTACATATCTGATCAACAGAAGCCTCGTTCTTGAAGGCCCATGTGGAAGCCACAGCCCTAGTGGAATGAGCTGTGATTCTTTCAGGAGGCTGCCGTCCGGCAGTCTCATAAGCCAATCTGATGATGCTTTTAATCCAAAAAGAGAGAGAGGTAGAAGTTGCTTTTTGACCTCTCCTTTTACCAGAATAAACAACAAACAAGGAAGATGTTTGTCTAAAATCCTTTGTAGCATCTAAATAGAATTTTAGAGCGCGAACAACATCCAAATTGTGCAACAAACGTTCCTTCTTTGAAACTGGATTCGGACACAAAGAAGGCACGACTATCTCCTGGTTAATGTTTTTGTTAGAAACAACTTTCGGAAGAAAACCAGGTTTAGTACGTAAAACCACCTTATCTGCATGGAAAACCAGATAAGGAGGAGAACACTGCAGAGCAGATAATTCTGAAACTCTTCTAGCAGAAGAAATTGCAACCAAAAACAAAACTTTCCAAGATAATAACTTAATATCAACGGAATGCAAGGGTTCAAACGGAACCCCCTGAAGAACTGAAAGAACTAAGTTGAGACTCCAAGGAGGAGTCAAAGGTTTGTAAACAGGCTTGATTCTAACCAGAGCCTGAACAAAGGCTTGAACATCTGGCACAGCTGCCAGCTTTTTGTGAAGTAACACAGACAAGGCAGAAATCTGTCCCTTCAAGGAACTTGCCGATAATCCTTTCTCCAATCCTTCTTGAAGAAAGGATAGAATCTTAGGAATCTTTACCTTGTTCCAAGGGAATCCTTTAGATTCACACCAACAGATATATTTTCCATATTTTGTGGTAAATTTTTCTAGTTACAGGCTTTCTGGCCTGAACAAGAGTATCAATAACAGAATCTGAGAACCCTCGTTTTGATAAGATCAAGCGTTCAATCTCCAAGCAGTCAGCTGGAGTGAGACCAGATTCGGATGTTCGAACGGACCTTGAACAAGAAGGTCTCGTCTCAAAGGTAGCTTCCATGGTGGAGCCGATGACATATTCACCAGATCTGCATACCAAGTCCTGCGTGGCCACGCAGGAGCTATCAAGATCACCGACGCCCTCTCCTGATTGATCCTGGCTACCAGCCTGGGGATGAGAGGAAACGGCGGGAATACATAAGCTAGTTTGAAGGTCCAAGGTGCTACTAGTGCATCTACTAGAGTCGCCTTGGGATCCCTGGATCTGGACCCGTAGCAAGGAACCTTGAAGTTCTGACGAGAGGCCATCAGATCCATGTCTGGAATGCCCCACAATTGAGTAATTTGGGCAAAGATTTCCGGATGGAGTTCCCACTCCCCCGGATGTAATGTCTGACGACTCAGAAAATCCGCTTCCCAATTTTCCACTCCTGGAATGTGGATTGCAGACAGGTGGCAGGAGTGAGTCTCCGCCCATTGAATGATTTTGGTCACTTCTTCCATCGCCAGGGAACTCCTTGTTCCCCCCTGATGGTTGATGTACGCAACAGTCGTCATGTTGTCTGATTGAAACCGTATGAACTTGGCCTTTGCTAGCTGAGGCCAAGCCTTGAGAGCATTGAATATCGCTCTCAGTTCCAGAATATTTATCGGTAGAAGAGATTCTTCCCGAGACCAAAGACCCTGAGCTTTCAGGGGTCCCCAGACCGCGCCCCAGCCCATCAGACTGGCGTCGGTCGTGACAATGACCCACTCTGGTCTGCGGAAGGTCATCCCTTGTGACAGGTTGTCCAGGGACAGCCACCAACGGAGTGAGTCTCTGGTCCTCTGATTTACTTGAATCGTCGGAGACAAGTCTGTATAGTCCCCATTCCACTGACTGAGCATGCACAGTTGTAATGGTCTTAGATGAATGCGCGCAAAAGGAACTATGTCCATTGCCGCTACCATCAAACCTATTACTTCCATGCACTGCGCTATGGAAGGAAGAGGAACGGAATGAAGTGTTTGACAAGAGTTTAGAAGTTTTGTTTTTCTGGCCTCTGTCAGAAAAATCCTCATTTCTAAGGAGTCTATTATTGTTCCCAAGAAGGGAACCCTTGTTGACGGAGATAGAGAACTCTTTTCTACGTTCACTTTCCATCCGTGAGATCTGAGAAAGGCCAGGACTATGTCCGTGTGAGCCTTTGCTTGAGGAAGGGACGACGCTTGAATCAGAATGTCGTCCAAGTAAGGTACTACTGCAATGCCCCTTGGTCTTAGTACCGCTAGAAGGGACCCTAGTACCTTTGTGAAAATCCTTGGAGCAGTGGCTAATCCGAAAGGAAGTGCCACGAACTGGTAATGCTTGTCCAGGAATGCGAACCTTAGGAACCGATGATGTTCCTTGTGGATAGGAATATGTAGATACGCATCCTTTAAATCCACCGTGGTCATGAATTGACCTTCCTGGATGGAAGGAAGAATTGTTCGAATAGTTTCCATTTTGAACGATGGAACCTTGAGAAACTTGTTTAGGATCTTGAGATCCAAGATTGGTCTGAACGTTCCCTCTTTTTTGGGAACTACGAACAGATTGGAGTAGAACCCCATCCCTTGTTCTCCTAATGGAACAGGATGAATCACTCCCATTTTTAACAGGTCTTCTACACAATGTAAGAATGCCTGTCTCTTTATGTGGTCTGAAGACAATTGAGACCTGTGGAACCTCCCCCTTGGGGGAGGCCCCTTGAATTCCAGAAGATAACCTTGGGAGACTATTTCTAGTGCCCAAGGATCCAGAACATCTCTTGCCCAAGCCTGAGCGAAGAGAGAGAGTCTGCCCCCCACCAGATCCGGTCCCGGATCGGGGGCCAACATTTCATGCTGTCTTGGTAGCAGTGGCAGGCTTCTTGGCCTGCTTTCCCTTGTTCCAGCCTTGCATTGGTCTCCAGGCTGGCTTGGCTTGAGAAGTATTACCCTCTTGCTTAGAGGACGTAGCACTTGGGGCTGGTCCGTTTCTACGAAAGGGACGAAAATTAGGTTTATTTTTGGCCTTGAAAGACCTATCATGAGGAAGGGCGTGGCCCTTACCCCCAGTGATATCAGAGATAATCTCTTTCAAGTCAGGGCCAAACAGCGTTTTCCCCTTGAAAGGAATGTTAAGCAATTTGTTCTTGGAAGACGCATCCGCTGACCAAGATTTCAACCAAAGCGCTCTGCGCGCCACAATAGCAAACCCAGAATTTTTCGCCGCTAACCTAGCCAATTGCAAAGTGGCGTCTAGGGTGAAAGAATTAGCCAATTTGAGAGCACGGATTCTGTCCATAATCTCCTCATAAGGAGGAGAATCACTATCGATCGCCTTTTCTAGCTCATCGAACCAGAAACACGCGGCTGTAGTGACAGGGACAATGTATGAAATTGGTTGTAGAAGGTAAACTTGCTGAACAAACATCTTTTTAAGCAAACCTTCTAATTTTTTATCCATAGGATCTTTGAAAGCACAACTATCTTCTATGGGTATAGTGGTGCGTTTGTTTAAAGTAGAAACCGCCCCCTCGACCTTGGGGACTGTCTGCCATAAGTCCTTTCTGGGGTCGACCATGGGAAACAATTTTTTAAATATGGGGGGAGGGACGAAAGGTATACCGGGCCTTTCCCATTCTTTATTTACAATGTCCGCCACCCGCTTGGGTATAGGAAAAGCTTCTGGGGGCCCCGGGACCTCTAGGAACTTGTCCATTTTACATAGTTTCTCTGGGATGATCAAATTCTCACAATCATCCAGAGTGGATAACACCTCCTTAAGCAGAGCGCGGAGATGTTCCAACTTAAATTTAAATGTAATCACATCGGGTTCAGCTTGTTGAGAAATTTTCCCTGAATCTGAAATTTCTCCCTCAGACAAAACCTCCCTGGCCCCCTCAGACTGGTGTAGGGGCATATCAGAACCATTATCCTCAGCGTCCTCATGCTCTTCAGTATCTAAAACAGAGCAGTCGCGCTTACGCTGATAAGTGGGCATTTTGGCTAAAATGTTTTTGATAGAATTATCCATTACAGCCGTTAATTGTTGCATAGTAAGGAGTATTGGCGCGCTAGATGTACTAGGGGCCTCCTGAGTGGGCAAGACTGGTGTAGAAGAAGGAGGGAATGATGCAGTACCATGCTTACTCCCCTCACTTGAGGAATCATCTTGGGCATCATTTTCAGTGTCACATAAATCACATCTATTTAAATGAGAAGGAACCTTGGCTTCCCCACATTCAGAACACAGTCTATCTGGTAGTTCAGACATGTTAAACAGGCATAAACTTGATAACAAATTACAAAAAACGTTTTAAAATAAAACCGTTACTGTCACTTTAAATTTTAAACTGAACACACTTTATTACTGCAATTGCGAAAAAGTATGAAGGAATTGTTCAAAATTCACCAAAATTTCACCACAGTGTCTTAAAGCCTTAAAAGTATTGCACACCAAATTTGGAAGCTTTAACCCTTAAAATAACGGAACCGGAGCCGTTTTTATCTTTAACCCCTTTACAGTCCCTGGTATCTGCTTTGCTGAGACCCAACCAAGCCCAAAGGGGAATACGATACCAAATGACGCCTTCAGAAAGTCTTTTTTATGTATCAGAGCTCCTCACACATGCGACTGCATGTCATGCTTCTCAAAAACAAGTGCGCAATACCTGCGCGAAAATGAGGCTCTGCCTATGATTAGGGAAAGCCCCTAGAGAATAAGGTGTCTAAAACAGTGCCTGCCGATATTATTTTACAAAAATACCCATATTAAATGATTCCTCAAGGCTAAATATGTTATATATGAATCGATTTAGCCCAGAAAATGTCTACAGTCTTAACAAGCCCTTGTGAAGCCCTTATTTACTCTGTAATAAAAATGGCTTACCGGATCCCATAGGGAAAATGACAGCTTCCAGCATTACATCGTCTTGTTAGAATGTGTCATACCTCAAGCAGCAAAAGTCTGCTCACTGTTCCCCCAACTGAAGTTAATTCCTCTCAACAGTCCTGTGTGGAACAGCCATCGATTTTAGTAACGGTTGCTAAAATCATTTTCCTCTTACAAACAGAAATCTTCATCTCTTTTCTGTTTCAGAGTAAATAGTACATACCAGCACTATTTTAAAATAACAAACTCTTGATTGAATAATAAAAACTACAGTTAAACACTAAAAAACTCTAAGCCATCTCCGTGGAGATGTTGCCTGTACAACGGCAAAGAGAATGACTGGGGTAGGCGGAGCCTAGGAGGGATCATGTGACCAGCTTTGCTGGGCTCTTTGCCATTTCCTGTTGGGGAAGAGAATATCCCACAAGTAAGGATGACGCCGTGGACCGGACACACCTATGTTGGAGAAATTAAAGTAGATTTTTACTTTTAGTAAACTATCCTTTGTGCAAATAATAGACCTAAATATGAGTGTCTGCTTTATGAGGTCACATGACATTACATTAAATTGACAGTAAGTAAACACTTTTAATATTGTTACATACATTTTTTTTAGCTATGTCTAGTAAAACAACATTGCAATGGGGGACTTTCAGGTGGCAGCTATCATAGGTTGCAATAATTTGTACTGCTCCATCCTACAGAATGTTCTAACATGAATCTCATTTTCTGACGCCATCCAGTATTCTGGCTTAGGACTTGAGTCCACTGTTTCTCCTGTTTTGTAGGAGCTGTATATTATTCTGGCCAGTAGATTTAATATTCTGGAACATTTCTTGAGGCTGTGGCCTCTACACCTACCCCGGGAAGGTATCTTCATGTACTTGTTGTAGTGTAATACTGCATGTGTGCTATACTACTTACTCAACTTATCAAATGGCAGCCCCTACAGAAAATCTTCTAACTACCTTGCAAGTGATCTTTTATTGTAGATCCGCTGGTGGATCTCGCTGTGGATTCAGGTTCACAAGAGGCTGGAAGTGATGTAGTGCCAGCTTGGGAGTCAAAGGCGCCACAGGCAGATAATCCTACTGTAGGAGCCCATTCTGATGCTGTTGATAACTATCTGGAGCATAAGATTTTCCTTGTGACTGGAGCAACAAAAGTGATCCTGTGTGCTATTGAGGCGGCCCCCTTGGAGCGGGTAAAATTGTTGTCTGTGTACTCTGGAGGGGGGACATGCTCTGTCGATGTGGAGGACTCTCAAAGTGAACTGGGGAAGACTGATCCTTGCGTGCTGGCTAGCGTCTCGGGCAACACTGAGTTCCTAGTGACTTGGCCACCTAGCAGCAGCGACAAAGTGGGAAAAAGCTGTCAGTTTCTGCAACCATTGCAAGATACAACCTTAAAGGGATATAAAACCCAAACATTTTCTTTTGTGATTCAGATTGAGCATAAACTTTTAAAAAAAGCTTCCAATTTACTTCTATTATAAAATATGCTTTGTTACCATGGTATTCTCTGTTGAAGAGATACCTAGGTAGGTGTCTGGATCACTACATGGCAAGAAATAGTGCTGCCATCTAGAGCTCTTGCAAATGGATAAGATTCTTGCAAAACTGCCAAATATTGCTTCAGACATGTGCATGCTTCGGAGGGTTTGTCCCTGCTTTTGAACAAAATATACAGATAGAACGAGTACATTTTAATAAATGCTATGGTGTCAGACAGAAGACATATTCAGTGGGAAGGCCTTATGCCACAGCGTCATAAATGGCAGCTGCTCAAGATGTCCATGTAAAGGTTTTTGAACTGTAGCTAAACACATGTTTTCTGGCTTCCCTTTTTCCCCAGAGGTCCACTCTGGTTCAGTAATGGTCTGGTTAATAGTGTTGTCCTAGAGACTTAGCATAGGTTATCTGACAAATTTCCAAATGGATTATACATTAATGTCTCATCACTTTTTCCTATTTATATCTTTGTCTCATAAGATATTTTATAACAGACTTATTTACCTGTGGGTTCACTTGATTGTTGGATCTTGGATGAAGACTGAAGGTTGGGGCTATATATGGTTTATATATTATATTTAAAAGGGGCACAATCAAAATTAAACTTCCATGATTCAGACAGAGCATGCGGTTTAAAGAAACATTCCAGTTTACTTCTCTTATGAAATTGTGCACAATCTTTTTATATGCATACTTTCCGAGGCACCAGCTCCTCCTGAGTTCACAGTGTATACATATATAAGTTTGTGATAGGTTGATGGCTATCACATGACAGTGGGGTGGTTGGCAAATTAAAGGAATTTTTTGTTAGAAAAAAATCTATCGCTCATTTAAAAGTTAAGTGTCTTTACTATGCCCTTGTTGTTTATACAATTTTACTGTATTTAATGGTGCTTTAATATTTTGATGGAGTGCCTACCTCGTTATCTATAGCCTTGTCTTTTGATAGAAGTTCATTGTTATTGTTTATAATCTCTATAACATTTTGTTATATAATGAGACAAAGTTTTGGAGTGGCTTAATTACTAATTAGCATATTTTCAGAATATTGAGATATTATGCAAATGTTGAATTGTTAGAGACTGTCTGTTTATCAGTTTTTAGTATAGTTTATATCATTGCATTTATTACATTTGTAATTGCCAAGATGTTTTCACAGTTCTAATTTTGACAGCAGGCTATGTATTTGCCTAACTAGCGATGCAAGCATTTCTGTTAATTTGCTTCTTATTATAATGGAGATCTCTATTTTTATTCACGCTATAGAAAATGTTTCATAAGCTGGGCTGTAAATTCCAAATTGGGAATCGATGATATTGCAATTTACCACAGATTAAAGAGGTATTTTACATAATAGCGTTAAGCATCCATCAAGGCTGCTGGCCATTTATACTGTTTTTTGTATTTTCTATTTTGTGGTAATTTCACTTGAACTCCATCTTATCTATTGCATATATATTTTGGAAAGCATTTACTAATTTGAGCCCAATCTATGTCAAACTATACTGTCAAGGGGCATTGCTATATATACACTAACTGGCCACTTTATTATTAGGTAAACTTTGCTAGCACCAGGTTGGACCTCCTTTTGCCTGCAGAACTGCCTTAATTCTTAATTCAGCGTTTAAACGATGCTCAATTGGTTCAAAGTGTGCCAAGAAAATATCCCCCAAACCATTACACCACCACCAGCCTGAACTGTTGATGGATCTATGCTTTGATGTTGTTTACCCAAATTAGGACCCTACTATCTGAATGTCGGAGCTGAAATCAAGACTCATCAGACCAGGCAATGTTTTTCTAATCTTTTATTGTCCAAGTTTGGTGAGCCTGTGTGAATTGTACCCTCAGTTTCTTGTTCTTAGCTGACAGGAGTGGCACCCCGGTGTGGTCTTCTACTGCTGTAGCCCATCTGCTTCAAGGTTTGACGTGTTGTGCATTCAGAGATGGTATTCTGCATACCTTGGTTGTAACGAGTGGATATTTGAGTTACTGTTGAATTTCTATCTTCTCGAACCAGTCTGCCCATTCTCCTCGGACCTCTGACATCAACAAGGCATTTTCGTCCACACAACTGCCGCTCACTGGATATTGTCTCTTTTTCAGACCATTCTCTGTAAACCCTAGAGATGGTTGTGCATGAAAATCCCAGTAGATAAGCAGTTTTTGAAATACTCAGACCAGCCCGTCTGGCACCAACAACCATGGCACTTAAATCTACTTTCTTCCCCATTCTGATGCTCGGTTTGAACATCAGCAAGTCGTCTTCACCACGTCTAGATGGCTAAATGCACTGAGTTGCTGCCATGTGATTGGCTGATTAGCAATTTGTGTTACCAAGCAATTGAACAGATGTACCTAATAAAGTGGCCGGTGAGTGTATATTCAATGCTAACATCCTGGTGGCAGGGTCTTTCATAAGAGAGCTTAGTATTGTGTCTAGAAGTTTGCAGGTTGCTTCATCAATGACATTTTGTGATTGGTATGACCAATTTGTCCTAATGTGATGTCACTGATAGTTGCCCTTACATCAGTTGCCATTAAAGGGACACTAAACACCTTGGGATTTTTATATAAAATGTTTAAAATGTATGTAATCAAACAACTTTGCAATATACTTTTATTATTTATTTTACCCCCTTTTCATATAATATAGCTCTGAAAATTAGGCTATTTCTAATTCTAAGAACTCGAAATGCACCCTGCTGACGTCTGAAGGCTAACCCTGCTACTTATCTGTCCCTAATTGGCTTACTCAGATAACAACTGCAAAACAAGTTAATTTATACTAACTTTATGACCATGGCTAACCTTATTGTCTGTGGAATAAAGCCTAGATTGGCTCCTCCAAATAACACAACAGGAATGTCTTATGATATTCAGTTTCCTTTTAGTCTGTATGTTGTGCCATCGTAAGTGAAACCCAATGGGTAATCTATACATTGGCACAGCTCAATGACCTAATTGTATCCTAATATTTTGGTCAAATATATAGTACACTAAAGGTAGCTTTAGAACTTAATGTCAAATAATTAGTTGTGAGACTGGGGTTACTGCTATGAGCACATTTGTTAACAATCTATTGAGCGCTTAAAGGCTCACAAATGGCTATTAGCGTTATCTTCCATTTCTTGAAAAATTAAAAGGGATATGAAACCCAACATTTTTCTTTTATGATGTAGGTAGAACATACCATTTTAAACAACTTTCCAGTTTACTTCTATTATAAAATTTGCTTCATTCTCTCGGTATCATTTGTTGAAGGAGCAGCAATGCACTACTGGTTTCTAACTGAACACATGGGTGAGCAAATGACAATCGGTATATATATATATACATATATATATTATATACACAGCCACCAATCAGCAGCTAGAAGCTATGTTCTTTGCTGCTCCTGAGCTTCCCTAGATAAACCTTTCAGCAAAGCATAACAAGAGAAGGAAACAAATGAAATAATAGAAGTAAATTGGAATGTTGTTTGAAATTGTATGCTCTGTCTAAATCATGAATGTCTAAATATGACTTTACTGTCCCTTTAAGGTTATCTATAAACTTATATATAAATTCAGATGTACTTGTAAGCACTGAGATATCTTAAAAAACAGTCCTAGTTTTTTTATTTACATTATTTGATAGAACTTATTATACTATGTAAGTTGTAGTTAATGGCTCATAATTTACTATCTTAAATTGGTATAGAGTATCTTTGCTTAAACCTTGTAGTTACATTGCATATGGGTACCTAGTTACTGTATTCTTATATCTGGTTTACGTTGTATTCTCTTATGTTTACAGCTGAAATAGTGTGGCTAGATGTTTATTGTGCATGTTCTATATTGATTGTTTACTTTACTAAAAATACTATTATTAAAAAAAAAAAAAAAAAAAAAAAACTTTTCAAGGCTAACTCTTTCTACATTTCCCAAATTGGCCTGGATGTTATTTTAGTTTTTTTTGACAATATTGCCTTCTATAGTGTCAAGAACATTATTTGAAACAAACAAACATTTTTTTTTCATTATTCACAATTCAGATATCTATACAAAATATACAAAAAAACAAAATGTATGCTTACCTGATAAATTTATTTCTCTTGTGGTGTATCCAGTCCATGGATCATCCATTACTTGTGGGATATTCTCCTTCCCAACAGGAAGCTGCAAGAGGATCAACCACAGCAGAGCTGTCTATATAGCTCCTCCTCTAACTGCCACTACCAGTCATTCGACCGAAGACAAGCAAGAGAAAGGAGAAACCATAGGGTGCAGTGGTGACTGTAGTTTAAAAATAAAACACACCTGCCTTAAAATGACAGGGCGGGCCGTGGACTGGATACACCACAAGAGAAATAAATTTATCAGGTGAGCATAAATGTTGTTTTCTCTTGTAAGGTGTATCCAGTCCACGGATCATCCATTACTTGTGGGATACCAATACCAAAGCTATAGGACACGGATGAAGGGAGGGACAAGGCAGGTGCTTAAACGGAAGGCACCACTGCCTGCAAAACCTTTCTCCCAAAAATAGCCTCCGAAGAAGCAAAAGTATCAAATTTATAGAATTTTGAAAAAGTATGAAGCGAAGACAAAGTGGATGCCTTACAAATCTGTTCAACAGAAGCCTCATTCTTAAAAAGCCCATGTGGAAGCTACCGCTCTAGTAGAATGAGCTGTAATCCTTTCAGGAGGCTGCTGGCCAGCAGTCTCATAAGCTAAGCGTACTATACTCCTTAGCCAAAAAGAAAGAGAAGTTGCCGAAGCCTTTTGGCCTCTCCTCTGTCCAGAGTAGACAACAAAACAATGCAGATGTTTGACGAAAATCTTTAGTAGCTTGTAAATAAAACTTTAAAGCACGAACCATGTCAAGATTGTGTAAAAGACGTTCCTTCTTTGAAGAAGGATTAGGACACAGTAACGGTACAACAATATCCTGATTGATATTTTTATTAGATACCACCTTAGGTAAAAAACCAGGTTTGGTACGTAACACTACCTTATCGGAATGAAAAATGAGATAAGGAGAGTCACATTGTAAAGCAGATAACTCCGAAACTCTTCGAGCTGAAGAGATAGCTACTAAAAGCAAAACTTTCCAAGATAAGAGCTTAATATCTATGGAATGCAAAGGTTCAAACGGAAACCCTTGAAGAACCTTAAGAACTAAATTTAAACTCCAAGGCGGAGCAACAGGTTTAAACACAGGCTTAATTCTGACTAAAGCCTGACAAAACGCCTGCACGTCTGGAACCGCAGCCAGACGTTTGTGCAAAAGAATAGACAGAGCAGAAATCTGTCCCTTTAAGGAACTTGCTGACAAACCCTTCTCCAATCCATCTTGGAGAAAAGATAATATACTAGGAATCCTGACCTTACTCCATGAGTAACCCTTGGAT
Organism: Bombina bombina; assembly: GCF_027579735.1. Classification (NCBI taxonomy): domain Eukaryota; kingdom Metazoa; phylum Chordata; class Amphibia; order Anura; family Bombinatoridae; genus Bombina; species Bombina bombina. The sequence continues at coordinate 398,887,387 of NC_069503.1, read as the reverse complement.
TCACACCAATGAAGATATTTACACCATATCTTATGATAGATTTTCCTGGTGACAGGCTTTCACGCCTGTATTAAGGTATCAATGACCGACTCGGAGAAACCACGCTTTGATAAAATCAAGCGTTCAATCTCCAAGCAGTCAGACGCAGAGAAATTAGATTTGGATGGTTGAAAGGACCTTGAAGTAGAAGGTCCTGTCTCAGAGGCAGAGTCCATGGTGGAAAGGATGACATGTCCACCAGATCTGCATACCAAGTCCTGCGTGGCCACGCAGGTGCTATCAAAATCACTGATGCTCTCTCCTGCTTGACCTTGGCAATCAGACGAGGGAGCAGAGGAAACACATAAGCCAGGTTGAAGGACCAAGGCGCTGCTAGAGCATCTATCAGCGCTGCCTTGGGATCCCTGGACCTGGATCCGTAGCAAGGAAGCTTGGCATTCTGTCGAGACGCCATGAGATCCAGTTCTGGTTTGCCCCAACGTTGAATCAACTGTGCAAACCACTCCCCCGGATGAAAAGTCTGTCGACTTCGAAAATCCGCCTCCCAGTTCTCTACTCCTGGGATATGGATAGCTGATAGGTGGCAAGAGTGAATCTCTGCCCAACGAATTATCTTTGAAACCTCCAACATCGCTAGGGAACTCCTTGTTCCCCCTTGATGGTTGATGTAAGCTACAGTCGTGATGTTGTCCGACTGAAATCTGATGAACCTCACTGCCGCTAGCTGAGGCCAAACCTGAAGAGCATTGAATATCGCTCTTAGTTCCAGAATGTTTATCGGAAGGAGAGCCTCCTCCCGAGTCCATGACCCCTGAGCCTTCAGAGAGTTCTAGACTGCCCCCCAGCCCAGAAGGCTGGCATCTGTTGTTACTATTGTCCAATCTGGCCTGCGGAAGGTCATACCTTTGGACAGATGGACTCGAGATAGCCACCAGAGAAGAGAATCCCTGGTCTTTTGATCCAGATTTAGTAGAGGGGACAAATCTGTGTAATCCCCATTCCACTGACTGAGCATGCAGAGTTGCAGCGGTCTGAGATGTAGGCGGGCAAACGGCACTATATCCATTGCCGCTACCATTAAGCCGATCACTTCCATACACTGAGCCACCGAAGGGCGAGAAGTAGAATAAAGAACACGGCAGGAATTTAGAAGTTTTGACAACCTGGCCTCTGTCAGGTAAATCCTCATTTCTACAGAATCTATCAGAGTTCCCAGGAACTGTGAAGATAAGCATCCTTTAAGTCCACGGTAGTCATGTATTGACCCTCCTGGATCATAGGTAGGATGGTTCGAATAGTCTCCATCTTGAAAGATGGGACCCTGAGAAATTTGTTTAGGATCTTGAGATCTAAGATTGGTCTGAGGATTCCCTCTTTCTTGGGAACCACAAATAGATTTGAATAGAATCCTTGCCCCTGTTCCTCCTTTGGAACTGGGTGGATCACTCCCATAACTAGGAGGTCTTGAACACAATGTAAGAATGCCTCTCTCTTTATCTGGTCTGCAGATAATTGTGAAAGGTGAAATCTTCCTTTTGGGGAAGAATCTTTGAAGTCCAGAAGATATCCCTGGGACACAATTTCCAACGCCCAGGGATCCTGGACATCCCTTGCCCAAGCCTGGGCGAAGAGAGAAAGTCTTCCCCCAACTAGATCCGTTACCGGATCAGGGGCCAATCTTTCATGCTGTCTTAGAGGCAGCAGCAGGCTTCTTGGTCTGTTTACCTTTGTTCCAAGCCTGGTTAGGTCTCCAGACCGGCTTGGACTGGGCAAAATTTCCCTCTTGATTTGTATGAGAGGAAGATGATGCTGCACTCGTCTTAAAGTTTCAAAAGGCACGAAAATTAGTTTGTTTGGTCCTTAATTTGTTAGACCTATCCTGAGGAAGGGCATGACCTTTTCCTCCAGTAATATCAGAAATGATCTCCTTCAGTCCAGGCCCAAATAGGGTCTGCCCCTTGAAGGGAATATTGAGAAGCTTAGACTTTGATGTAACGTCAGCTGACCAGGATTTAAGCCAATAGCAAAACCTGAGTTCTTAGCCGTTAGTTTAGTTAAATGAACCACGGCGTCAGAAACAAATGAATTGGCTAGCTTAAACTTTAAGCTTGTCAAGTATATCATCCAATGGAGTTTCTACCTGTAAGGCCTCTTCCAGAGACTCAAACAAGAAGGCCGCAGCAGCAGTGACCGGGGCAATGCATGCAAGAGGCTGGAGAATAAAACCTTGTTGAATAAACATTTTCTGAAGGTAACCCTCTAACTTTTTATCCATTGGATCTAGGAAAGCACAACTGTCCTCGACGGGGATAGTTGTACGCTTAGCTAGGGTAGAAACTGCTCCCTCCACCTTAGGGACCGTTTGCCATAAGTCCCGTATAGCGGCATCTATTGGAAACATTTTCTTAAAAATAGGAGGGGGAGAGAACGGTACGCCTGGTCTATCCCATTCCTTAGTAATCATTTCTGAAAACCTTTTAGGTACTGGAAAAACATCAGTGTAAACAGGTACTGCATAGTATTTATTCAATCTACACAATTTCTCAGTCATCCACAGTAGCTAAAACCTCCCTGAGCAACACGCGGAGGTGTTCAAGTTTAAATTTAAATGTTGACATATCAGAATCAGGTTGAAGGATCTTCCCTGAGTCAGAAAAATCACCCACAGAAAGAATCTCTCCTGCCTCAGCTTCTGCATATTGTGAGGGGATATCAGACATAGCTACTAAAGCGTCAGAGTGCTCTGTATTTTTTTTAAAGCCCCAGAGCTGTCTCGCTTTCCTTGTAACCCTGGTAGTTTGGACAATACCGCTGTAAGGGTATGATCCATAACTGCCGCCATGTCTTGTAAAGTAAACGCCATGGGCGCGCTAGATGTACTTGGCGCCTCTTGAGCGGGAGTCCCTTGAGCGGGAGTCAAAGGTTCTGACACGTGAGGCGAGTTAGTCGGCATAACTTCCCCCTTGTCAGTTTCCTCTGGTGATAAATTTTTTACAGACAGAATATGATCTTTATAACTTAAAGTAAAATCAGTACATTTGGTACACATTCTAAGAGGGGGTTCCACAATGGCTTCTAAACATAATGAACAAGGAGTTTCCTCTATGTCAGACATGTTTAAACAGACTAGCAATGAGACCAGCAAGCTTGAAAACACTTTGATAAATGTAAACAAGCAAAAAATAAAAACGGTACTGTGCCTTTAAGAGATACAAATTTTGTCAGAAATTGAAAAACAGTGATAAAAAGCAGTAAATCTTATGAAATTTTTACAGTGTGTATAATAGACTAACAAAGCATTGCACCCACTTGCAAATGGATGATTAACCCCTTAGTTTCAAAACCGGATCAAAAAAACTAAATAAACATTTTTTAACAGTCACAACAAACTGCCACAGCTCTGCTGTGGCCCTACCTGCCCATATAACGACTTTGAAAGGCACAAAAACCCTTTAGAAAGGTCCTAAGTGTTCAGGGGACTCCTTCAGGGAAACTGGATGTCTCAAGCTGCAAAATCTGATGCGCATTTAGGCGCGAAAATAGGCCCCTCCCAACCTGTATTCACAGTGAGAGGGCCTAACAAAACTATCCCTAGGCAAAATCTAGCCAGCCATGTGGAAAAAACTGGGCCCCAATAAAGTTTTATCACCAATATGTATAAAAAAAACGTTTAAACACTTCCAGCAAACGTTTTGTTTCAGTAATGTGAGAAAGTAATAAGAATATTACCTTTTACAGCAAGCATGATACTAGTCGTTATTAAATCACTGTAATCAGGCTTACCTTAAATAAATCCGGTATTAACAGCATTTTCTAGCATATTCATTTCTCTAGAAAAATTTAAACTGTACATACCTCATAGCAGGAGACCCTGCACTCCATTCCCCCAGCTGAAGTTACCTCTCTCTTCAGTTATGTGTGAGAAGAGCAATGGATCTTAGTTACAACCTGCTAAGATCATCAAAGACCACAGGCAGACTCTTCTTCTACTTTCTGCCTGAGGCTAAAATAGTACAACTCCGGTACCATTTGAAAACAACAAACTTTTGATTGAAGATAAACTAAATAAAAACACCACATCTCTAGCTACTTCCTATCTTGTCGAGAGCTGCAAGAGAATGACTGGGAGTGGCAGTTAGAGGAGGAGCTATATAGACAGCTATGCTGTGGGTGATCCTCTTGCAGCTTCCTGTTAGGAAGGAGAATATCCCACAAGTAATGGATGATCCGTGGACTGGATACACCTTACAAGAGAAAGAATCTTATGTTGTAAGGGACAACGTATTTAAAATTAATTTATAAATAAAGGGCACAAAAGGAATGACTTGATGTAGTTTGGTGCACCTGAAATATACAAAGCTAAACATTTGTGGGAAAGCTTATTGAAAGGTGCATAACTTTAAAGTGAAGGTAAACTTTGATGAATGAAAGCCCATTTTTTAAAAATACTATTAAAAACAGAGGCACTTTTCACTCATCAAAGTTTACAAAGCAGTCATTTTGATTAACCCCTTAATGACAACTGACGTACCAGGTACGTCAAGCAAAAACTAACTGTTAATGACAATAGACGTACCTGGTACGTCAGTTGTCTTACAGAGTGCTGGAAGCGATCGCAATCGCTTCCAGCAGCTCTCAGGGTATTGCAGTGATGCCTCGATATGGAGGCATCCTGCAATACCTTTTAACAAGCCTCCGATGCAGAGAGAGCCACTCTGTGGCCCTCTCTGCACCGGTAACAATGGTGCTGTTTTCCGGGGGGAGTGTAGCAAGGAGGCGGCAGCGTGCGGGCACGCGCGCGTGTGTGCACGTGGGGGGGCGCGCGTGTACGTGGGGGGGGCGCGCGTGTGCATGGGGGGGGGGCGCGTGTGCACGGGGGGCGCGCGCGTGTGCACGGGGGGGGGGGGGCGCGTGTGCACGGGGGGGGCGCGTGTGCAGGGGGGGGGGGGCGCGCGCACATTAGCCACTGACACCAATGGAAAAAAATAAAAAGTTAAAAACATTAAAAAAAATATATATATAAAAGGATCTGGGGGGGGTTGGGGGTATTGAGGGGGGGCTGCTACACTACAGAAAAGTTTGAAAATCCTTTATATTTGGGGGCAAATTGGGTACTGGCAGACAGCTGCCAGTACCCAAGATGGCGGCAATTAAGTAGCAGGGAGGGTTATAGAGCTGTTTGGTGGGGGATCAGGGAGGTTGGGGGCTAAGGCAGGGCTCCATTACAGCTGAATACATTTTTTAAAAAAATAAAATAAAAAAAAAACTCCTTTTATTTAGTACTGGCAGACTTTCTGCCAGTACTTAAGATGGCGGGGACAATTGTGGGGTGGGGGAGGGAAGAGAGCTGTTTGGGAGGGATCAGGGGGTGGGATGTGTCAGGTGGGAGGCTGATCTCTACACTAAAGCTAAAATTAACCCTGCCAGCGCCCTACAAGCTACCTAATTAACTCCTTCACTGCTGGGCATAATTCACGTGTTGTGCGCAGCAGCATTTAGCGGCCTTCTAATTAACAAAAAGCAACGCCAAAGCCATATATGTCTGCAATTTCTGAACAAAGGGGATCCCAGAGAAGCTTTTACAACCATTTGTGCCATAATTGCACAAACTGTTTGTAAATAATTTCAGTGAGAAACCTAAAATTGTGAAAAATGTAAAGGTTTTTTTTTATTTGCTCGCATTTGGCGGTGAAATGGTGGCATGAAATATACCAAAATTGGCCTAGATCAATACTTGGAGTTGTCTACTACACTAAACTAAAGCTAAAATTAACCCTACAAGCTCCCTACATGCTCCCTAATTAACCCCTTCACTGCTGGGCATAAAACACGTGTGGTGCGCAGCGGCATTTAGCGGCCTTCTAATTACCAAAAAGCAACCCCAAAGCCATATAAGTCTGCTATTTCTGAACAAAGGCGATCCCAGAGAAGCATTTACAACCATTTGTGCCATAATTGCAGAAGCTGTCTGTAAATAATTTCAGTGGGAAACCTAAAGTTTGTGACAAAATGTGTGAAAAAGTGAACATTTTTTTTATTTGATCGCATTTGGCGGTGAAATGGTGGCATGAAATATACCAAAATGGGCCTAGATCAATACTTTGGGATGTCTTCTAAAAAAAATATATATATACATGTCAATGGATATTCAGGTATTCCTGACAGATATCAGTGTTCCAATGTAACTAGCGCTAATTTTGAAAAAAAAGTGGTTTAGAAATAGCAAAGTGCTACTTGTATTTATGGCCCTATAACTTACAAAAAAAGCAAAGAACATGTAAACATTGGGTATTTCTAAACTCAGGACAAAATTTAGAAACTATTTAGCATGGGTGTTTTTTGGTGGTTGTAGATGTGTAACAGATTTTGGGGGTCAAAGTTAGAAAAAGTGTGTTTTTTCCATTTTTTCCTCATATTTTATAAAAATTTTTATAGTAAATTATAAGATATAATGAAAATAATGGTATATTTAGAAAGTCCATTTAATGGCGAGAAAAACGGTATATAATATGTGTGGGTACAGTAAATGAGTAAGAGGAAAATTACAGCTGAACACAAACACCACAGAAATGTAAAAATAGCCATTGTCATTTAGGGTAAGAAAATTGAAAAATGTTCCGGTCATTAAGGGGTTAAAAACTTACCTTTTTTTTCTTTTCACAGCCAGAGCAGCTTCCCCCACCTGGATTTCCTCTCTTCACACGTAAGCAATGACTAATCCGGCTTTCTCCAATCACGGCTTTCCCCCCAGGGTAGTCATTGCCTGAGGTCATGCTGTGATTGGAGGAAGCTGGATTAATCATTGATGATGTGTGAAGAGAGGATTTCCAGGAGGGGGAAGCTGCTCTGGCTGTGCAAAGAAGAGATGTAAGTATTTAATCAAAACAGCTGCTTTGTAAACTTTGATAAATGAAAGTGCCCCTGTTTTTAATAGTATTTTTAAAAAACGGGCTTTCATTCACCAAAGTTTACCTTCACTTTAAGCAAGGTTAGGACTGGACATGCAAATGTCCGGGCTTGCTCACTTTGGTGTTAATGCAGCATAATGATGGCTGCACTATTAGTGCAGACACAGTACTATTGCTTGTTGTACTCAGTTGGCTTTGGCGTGGCTCTGCCTCTGGCATCCCACAAGCTGCAGCAGCTATCTAACCAGCCAGGTGACGTCTGTAACAGACAAGCTCTGTCTAGAAGGCAGTGCTGCAGCACAGGCTCCACAAAGCTTTGGTAGTCATGGGAAACTTAAGAGGAAGATCTGAAAAGAATCCTGGACCAGAAATCAACCAGAGTGAAAAGGAGGTGGGTTACTAGTCATGCACTACTCACTAGTGCTTATTGTAAGTTTTCACCGCGTTTACTGGGCTGGTGTTGATCTCCTTTAATGAACACCACCACCACCACCACCACCACACACTAATATGTTGGTTTCACTGTGAGGATTTAATGATGACATAATGAGCTGGGCAGTGGGCAGCTTAGCTGTCTGTGCAGTTGTACATATTTATAAAAGCATATTTTAAACAACTTTTACTTACCTTACTTAGCTGGTATCTAATGGTGTTATTATAAAAATAATATGAAATTTAAAAAAAATCATAGTGGGGAGGGGGCTGGATTGGTTGTTTCCCTCAGTAAGTCACACACCATCTAATAAAGGTTGCCCTTGAGATCTCTGAATCACAGAAGAAAACAACAATGCTAATTATTGTTTAGTGATATTAAAATCTTTTTATCCATCTGTGATAATGAATAGGTTAACATGTATTGCTTGCGGTTTCAGTTAAAATGGGGGGCGCGCGCGTGTGCACGGGGGGGGCGCGCGCGCACATTAGCCACTGACACCAATGGAAAAAAATATATATATAAAAGGATCTGGGGGGGGGGTTGGGGGTATTGAGGGGGGGCTGCTACACTACAGAAAAGTTTGAAAATACTTTATATTTGGGGGCAAATTGGGTACTGGCAGACAGCTGCCAGTACCCAAGATGGCGGCAATTAAGTAGCAGGGAGGGTTATAGAGCTGTTTGGTGGGGGATCAGGGATGTTGGGGGCTAAGGCAGGGCTCCATTACAGCTGAATACATTTTTAAAAAAAATAAAATAAAAAAAACTCCTTTTATTTAGTACTGGCAGACTTTCTGCCAGTACTTAAGATGGCGGGGACAATTGTGGGGTGGGGGAGGGAAGAGAGCTGTTTGGGAGGGATCAGGGGGTGGGATGTGTCAGGTGGGAGGCTGATCTCTACACTAAAGCTAAAATTAACCCTGCCAGCGCCCTACAAGCTACCTAATTAACTCCTTCACTGCTGGGCATAATTCACGTGTTGTGCGCAGCAGCATTTAGCGGCCTTCTAATTAACAAAAAGCAACGCCAAAGCCATATATGTCTGCAATTTCTGAACAAAGGGGATCCCAGAGAAGCTTTTACAACCATTTGTGCCATAATTGCACAAACTGTTTGTAAATAATTTCAGTGAGAAACCTAAAATTGTGAAAAATGTAAAGGTTTTTTTTTATTTGCTCGCATTTGGCGGTGAAATGGTGGCATGAAATATACCAAAATGGGCCTAGATCAATACTTTGGGATGTCTTCTAAAAAAAATATATACATGTCAATGGATATTCAGGTATTCCTGACAGATATCAGTGTTCCAATGTAACGAGCGCTAATTTTGAAAAAAAAAGTGGTTTAGAAATAGCAAAGTGCTACTTGTATTTATGGCCCTATAACTTACAAAAAAAGCAAAGAACATGTAAACATTGGGTATTTCTAAACTCAGGACAAAATTTAGAAACTATTTAGCATGGGTGTTTTTTGGTGGTTGTAGATGTGTAACAGATTTTGGGGGTCAAAGTTAGAAAAAGTGTGTTTTTCCATTTTTTCCTCATATTTTATAAAAAATTTTATAGTAAATTATAAGATATAATGAAAATAATGGTATATTTAGAAAACATAATTTATGCTTACCTGATAAATTCCTTTCTCCTGTAGTGTAGTCAGTCCACGGGTCATCCATTACTTATGGGATACCAATACCAAAGCTAAAAGTACACGGATGACGGGAGGGACAGGCAGGATCTTTACACGGAAGGAACCACTGCCTGTAGAACCTTTCTCCCAAAAACAGCCTCCGAAGAAGCAAAAGTGTCAAATTTGTAAAATTTTGAAAAAGTGTGAAGTGATTCATCTGTGTCAGACATGTTTAAACAGACTAGCAATGAGACTAGCAAGCTTGGAAAATACTTTTCAAATAAATTTACAAGCAATATAAAAAACGCTACTGTGCCTTTAAGAAGCACAAAAAACTGTCACAGTTGAAATAACAATGAACCAAATTAGTTATAGCAACCAAATTTTCACAGTAAATGCATTAAGTTAGCAAAGGATTGCACCCACCAGCAAATGGATGATTAACCCCTTAATACCCAAAAACGGATAACAATTTAATATTAACGTTTTTATCACAGTCAAAACACACTCTCACAGGTCTGCTGTGAGTGATTACCTCCCTCAAAACTAGTTTTGGAGACCCCTGGGCTCGGTAGAGACGTCCTGGATCATGGAGGAAGAAATAGGAAGACTGTGACTAAATTTTTCTGCGCAATAAAGCACTAAAATAGGCCCCTCCCACTCATATTACAACAGTGGGGAAGCTCAGTAAACTGATTTTATTCAGAAACAAACGACAGCCATGTGGTAAAAATCATGCCCATAAAGTTTTATCACCAAGCACCTCAGAAAAAAACGATTAACATGCCAGTAAAACGTTTTAAAAATGAAATTATGAAATGTTATTAATAAGCTTGCTGCTAGTCGCTTTCACTGCAGTGGAGGCTCAAATATTACTTAAATATATACAGCATTTTCTTAGTGGAATTCCATTCCCCAGAAATACCTCAGTGTATACATACATACATATCAGCCTGATACCAGTCGCTACTACTGCATTTAAGGCTGCACTTACATTACATCGGTATTAGCAGTATTTTCTCAGTCAATTCCATTCCTTAGAAAATAATATACTGCAACATACCTCCTTGCAGGTGAGCCCTGCCTGCTATCCCCTGTTCTGAAGTTACCTCACTCCTCAGAATGGCCGAGAACAGCAAGTGGATCTTAGTTACGACCGCTAAGATCATACACAAACTCAGGTAGATTCTTCTTCTAATGCTGCCTGAGAAGAAACAACACACTACGGTGCCGTTTAAAATAACAAACTTTTGATTGAAGAAATAAAAACTAAGTTTAACAACCACAGTCCTCTCACACGTCCTATCTATTAGTTAGGTGCAAGAGAATGACTGGGTATGACGTAGAGGGGAGGAGCTATATAGCAGCTCTGCTTGGGTGATCCTCTTGCACTTCCTGTTAGGGAGGAGATATAATCCCATAAGTAATGGATGACCCGTGGACTGACTACACTTAACAGGAGAAAGTCCATTTAATGGCGAGAAAAACGGTATATAATATGTGTGGGTACAGTAAATGAGTAAGAGGAAAATTACAGCTGAACACAAACACCACAGAAATGTAAAAATAGCCATTGTCATTAAGGGTAAGAAAATTGAAAAATGTTCCGGTCATTAAGGGGTTAAAAACTTACCTTTTTTTTCTTTTCACTGCCAGAGCAGCTTCCCCCACCTGGATTTCCTCTCTTCACACGTAAGCAATGACTAATCCGGCTTTCTCCAATCACGGCTTTCCCCCCAGGGTAGTCATTGCCTGAGGTCATGCTGTGATTGGAGGAAGCTGGATTAATCATTGATGATGTGTGAAGAGAGGATTTCCAGGAGGGGGAAGCTGCTCTGGCTGTGCAAAGAAGAGATGTAAGTATTTAATCAAAACAGCTGCTTTGTAAACTTTGATAAATGAAAGTGCCCCTGTTTTTAATAGTATTTTTAAAGAACGGGCTTTCATTCACCAAAGTTTACCTTCACTTTAAGCAAGGTTAGGACTGGACATGCAAATGTCCGGGCTTGCTCACTTTGGTGTTAATGCAGCATAATGATGGCTGCACTATTAGTGCAGACACAGTACTATTGCTTGTTGTACTCAGTTGGCTTTGGCGTGGCTCCGCCTCTGGCATCCCACAAGCTGCAGCAGCTATCTAACCAGCCAGGTGACGTCTGTAACAGACAAGCTCTGTCTAGAAGGCAGTGCTGCAGCACAGGCTCCACAAAGCTTTGGTAGTCATGGGAAACTTAAGAGGAAGATCTGAAAAGAATCCTGGACCAGAAATCAACCAGAGTGAAAAGGAGGTGGGTTACTAGTCATGCACTACTCACTAGTGCTTATTGTAAGTTTTCACCGCGTTTACTGGGCTGGTGTTGATCTCCTTTAATGAACACCACCACCACCACCACCACCACACACTAATATGTTGGTTTCACTGTGAGGATTTAATGATGACATAATGAGCTGGGCAGTGGGCAGCTTAGCTGTCTGTGCAGTTGTACATATTTATAAAAGCATATTTTAAACAACTTTTACTTACCTTACTTAGCTGGTATCTAATGGTGTTATTATAAAAATAATATGAAATTTAAAAAAAATCATAGTGGGGAGGGGGCTGGATTGGTTGTTTCCCTCAGTAAGTCACACACCATCTAATAAAGGTTGCCCTTGAGATCTCCTGAATCACAGAAGAAAACAACAATGCTAATTATTGTTTAGTGATATTAAAATCTTTTTATCCATCTGTGATAATGAATAGGTTAACATGTATTGCTTGCGGTTTCAGTTAAAATGTAACCTCCTGGTTACCACAGATGAATAAAAAGGTTTGGCAGTGAAACATCCTTTGCCAACTGGCTGATATAGTTTTCATCTGTATATCCCACAATCCTCTGATCTGTAGTGTTTGACAACCCCTTCCTAGTTATCATCTCCCATTATTCACTGCTCAATTGCTTGAAATATTAAATCTGGGCAGTAAATTCTGCACGCTCACTGCACTGTTAGGCGGAGAAGTAAACCTTGTCCACATGACTTTTAATAAATGGCACCCTACCACTCTATTTCCCATATGAAGTGTCTTGCATCCTGTTTCACAGTCATGTCTCACTATTTAAAATCTGACTAGTTAGTCTTTGGTGGCCAAAACTGTCACAACAAGGAACTAGCTAAGAAGCCCTTCTCCAGACCATCCTGGAGGAAAGAAAAGAATTCAAGCAGACTTGATAGTGTGCCAGGACGAACCACGCTCTTCACCGAAGAAGGTTCTCCACACCTTAAGATAGATGACGAGGAACCAGAATACGCGCTGGAAGGAGAGAACTATAAACTCTCAGAAAACCTCCCTTGGCTAAGACTAAGCGTTAATCTCTATGCAGTCCACCTCAGAGAAATAAGATCTGATGAAGCAAAGGGGCTTTGTGCCAGCAGATCCCTGCAACAAGGTTACCCCATGGAGGGAAGACGACTACCCTACTAAACCGCAAACCACGATCCTCGCGGTCGCGACGGAGCGCTCAGTATCACTTATGCCTGCTCCTGCTAGGTTTGAGCAACCACTCGAGGAAAGAGTAATATGGCAGAAAAAGGAAAAATTGTATAGAACCTCCAAGGCACCACTAATGCATCCATTCATTAGCTCCACCTGAGGATCCCAAACCATGACCCCTCTGCGGGAAACTTGGTAATGAGACAGGACGTCCCAAGCTTTTTATCCGGCGTCCCCTTCCAGAGACCAATATCCGAAACTCCTTGGATGAAAATCTTATCCCCAGATAAGGGAACTGTCTGAAAAGGACATCCATACCGGACGACCACCCCTGGAGAGTGGATCACTGATAGCGAGTAGTAGTGGGCCTCCGCCCACTACCAAACACGAGACACTACCCTTATCGCTAGGGAGTCTCTCGTTCCCCTCAGATGGAGCTCAAAGCTACTGAGAGTAAGACAGACTAGAGCTATAAACTGGGACTAACTCAGTAGTCTAAATCTTCAGAACAAAAGGATTGCCTGAAGATCCTAAAGAAATCGGGATGGAAACCTCCTGAGTCCACGAACCCCATGCCCTCTTGGCATGCCCTCACAATCCTGGCGGACTTGTGACGGAAGTCAAATTGACCACGGATGATTTAAGAAAGATGTCCCTCAGGACAAGGGGATCTGGGCAAAACTAGTGAGCGATACTCTTAACCAGTAGACCAGGTAAATCTGTTAAGACAGATTTGAAAACAGAACAGCTCTACTGTCTCAGCATGCACCGCTCTACTGTCTTAGCATGCCTCAGAGATGAGCCCCGGCAAAATGAGTGGAATTCAAGATGGACCACATGACAAATCATTACCACCAACACAGAGTCAGCGATGGCCTAAAGGAGGCCTGGAGGGCACGACCTGCTGAAGCCATCATAACTTCCCAAGTCCGATGCAAAATGTCTTCATGTCTATGAATACTAAAATAGCATCCAGGAACCCAACCTGGTGTCCTACACCAGAAAACTCTTGTCAAGACATTCTACCATCCCTGAGGAATGGGGAGGACAGACAAAATCCTTAATGGTCTACTATCTGACGAAACGATTAATCGTCCAGACAAGGGAAGCTGCCACTAGATCTGGATTCTGGCAACTGCCAAAAAATCCCTAGATACCTAAAAGGCTCTAGAAGCAGGAGCGAGACCAAAAGGGGGGAGCAATGTACTGGAAGAACTGATCCAGAAACGTCAACCTTAGGAACTGGGAATGTTCCAGAGGAGGAATATATAGTATATATAGTAGTATATAAAAGTGTAGAATATCCTTTCTCAACAGTGGTCCTGCACTGCTCTTCCCGTACTAAGGGTAGAGTGGACTGTATAGTCTCCCTCTGTAACAAAGAGACAGCATAAACTTGCTTAAGTACCTTAGGACCCAAATAGGATGGAAGTTCACTCCCTCTGTGGGACCAGGAGTCAAACTCGCTCCAAGATAGGATCTGGGACTGGCCCCTTATGCCAACCTAGGTTCGGCTGGCCTCTGCTTGGACCTGGTCTGCTTCCAAAAAATACCTGCATTGCTCAGGCATAGCTGTCTCTGCCGCTGGGCTTTAACGGCACTAAAAACATAAATGATGCTTACCTGATAATTTCATTTCCATCGAGGGGAGGAGAGTCCACGGCTTCATTCATTACTGTTGGGAATTAAGAACCTGGCCACCAGGAGGAGACAAAGACACCCCAGCTAAAGGCTTAAATACCTCCCCCACTCCCCTCATCCCCCAGTCATTCTTCCGAGGGAACAAGGAACAGTAGGAGAAATATCAGGGTATAAATGGTGCTGGGACTCTCCTCCACTCAATGGAAATTAAATTATCAGGTAAGCATAATTTATGTTTTCCATCTAAAGGGGAGGAGAGTCCACAGCTTTATTACTGTTGGGAACAAATACCCAAGCTCTAGAGGACATAATGAAACCGGGAGGGTAACAGGCGGACCCTAATCTGAGGGCACCATAGTCTGCAAAACCTCTCTCCCATAAACGGCTTCCGAAGAAAGAAAAAACTTCCTTACAATTTTGCTCCATAGAGGCCTCATTCTTGAAGGCCCAAGACGAAGCCACAGTTCTAGTTGAATGAGCCGTGATCCTCTAAGGAGGACACAAAGAAGGAACAACTATTTCCTGATTGATGTTACGGTTAGACACCACCTTGGGAAGAAACCCCAAACCAGTGCAAAGCACAGCCTTATCCACATGAAAAACCATAAGCAGGCTAACATTGCTAGGCAGCCAGTTCAGATACTCTGTGTGCCGATGCAATTACCAACAGGAAGAGAACCTTCCAGGACAGAATCTTAATGTCAATGGAAAACATAGGCTCAAACGGAACCGTCTGCAATACCTTAAGGACCAAGTTTAATCTCCATGGTGGAGCAGACTGTCTAAAGACAGGCCTGATTCTAGACAGAGCCTAAACAAAAGATTGGATGTCAGGGAGCTCAGTGAGTCTCCTATGCAACAAGACTGATAATCTGAAATCTGTCCCTTTAAGGAACTGTTTGGCAAACTGTCTTGGAGAAAGGACAATCCTGGATACCTTCACCTCATGCCAAGGATATCCATGCTTCTCACACCAGGACAAGTAAGTCCTCCACACCTTATGGTAGATGCGACGAGCGACTGGCTTCCTTGTCGGAATTAGCGTACCAATCACACTTTCAGAAAATCATCTCTTGGCCAAGACTAGGTGTTCAATCTCCACGCAGTCAGCCTCAGAGAATCAAGATTTTGATGTTGAAAAGGGCCCTGGTTCCAGCAGATCCCTGCGACAGGGTAACCTCCACGGCGGAGAGGATGACATCCCCAACAGATCCGCAAACCACGTTCTCCGCAGCCACTATGGAGCAATCAGAATGGCCGAAGCTCGCTCCTGTTTGATGCGTGCCACTACACAAGGTAGAAATAGTAATGGTGGAAAAATGTAAGCTAGGCTGAAAACCCAAGGCACCGCTAAGACATCTATCATCTCTGCCTGGGGATCCCTGGACCTCGACCCATATCGGGGTAGCTTGCAATCGAGTCTGGACGCCATGAGATCCTTCTCCGGCGTTCCCCATCTGACACAAATCTCTGCAAAAAACTTTGGGGTGAAGAGACCATTCCCATGGATGGAAGGATTGCCTGCTGAGAAAGTCTGCTTGCCAGTTCTCCACACCTGGAATGTGAATCCCTAAGAGCAAGCAGCTGTGGGACTCTGCCCACTCCAAGATCTGAGACACCTCCCTGATGGCTAGGGAGATCCTCGTACCCCCCTGATGGTTGATGTAAGCCACCAAGGTAATGTTTTCGCTCTGGAATCTGATGAAGCTGAACGACCCCAGAGGAGGTCATGCCTTCAGAGCATTGTAGATTGCTCGGAGTTCCAGAAAATTTATCAGAAGGAGAGACTCCTCCTGGGACCATTTTCCTTGTGCCATCCTGGCACCCAAACAGCTCCCTATCCTGCCAGACTCGCGTCCGTGGTCACAATCTCCCAGGATGGTCTCAAGAAGGATGTCTCCATGGACAGTTGCTCTGGACGGATCCACCAAGAGAGGGATATCCGAGTCCGAGCATCCATGGATATCTGCCTTTACAGATCTGAATGATTGCCGTTCCACTGTCTCAACATGTACAATTGAAGAGGTCTGAGATGGAACCTGGCGAATGGAATGACGTCTATGCTGGAAGCCATGAGTCCGATCACCTCCATACACTGAGCCACCGAGGGGCTTGTGGAGGACTGAAGGGCAAGACAAGAGGATGCAATCTTCCTGCGTTGATGGTCTGTGAGAAATATTTTCATGGACATAGGGTCTATTATTGTGCCCAGTAACTCCACCCTGTTGCTGGGAACCAGGGAACTCTTTCCTGAGTTGATCTTCCAACTTTGAGATTGGAGCAAAAGAAGAAGAGCCCTTGAATTATCCTCTTCGAGACTGAGCGACAGCACCTGGACTAGAATGTCGTCCAGATAGGGAACCACAGCAATGCCTCTGGCTCTGGCCACCGCAAGAAGCGCCCCCAGAACCTTTGTGAAAACTCTCGGGCCATCACCAGACCAAAGGGGAGGGCCACAAACTGGAAGTGTTGGTCCAGAAACGCAAATCTTAGGAACTTGAAGTGGTCCCTGTGGATTGGCACATGAAGGTAAGTGTCCTTCAAGTCTATGGTTGTCATGAACTGTCCCTCATGAACTAGGGGCAGAATAGATCTGATCATTTTAATTTTGAACGATGGAACACTCAGAAACTTGTGGTCCAGAATTGGGCAGAACGTGCCCTCCTTCTTTGGAACCACAAAAAGATTTAAATAGTACCCTAGACCCCTCTCTGCTAAGGGTACTGGTACGATAACACAGAGAGGAGAAATCCCTCACACACTCTAGAAAAGCCTCTCCCTTTTCTGGTCTTTAAGACAGGTTTGAAAGGAGGAATCTGCCCCTGGGCAGACGGGATCTGAACTCTATCCTGTAACCCTGGGCGACAACCTCCAGAACCCAAGGGTCCTGAACGTCCTGTAACCAGGCTTCTGAGAAGAGAGATAATCTGCCCTCTACTTGGTCCGGAGATCGGGCAGGCGAATTTGTCTCGGCGGGCTTCTTGCTCTGATTAGACTTGTTCCAAGAATGAGCCGGTTTCCAAGTTCCCTTGGACTGATCTGCTTTCGCGGTGGGCTGCTGGCGCTGGGCCTTGACTGCACAAAAGGGACGAAAAGTAGATCCCTTAGGTTTAGCCTTCTTATCCTGCGGTAGGAAAGCTCCCTTGCCTCCCATAACCGTGGATATGATCATACTATGGAACATAGTTGAGCAGGCTGTTCTACCAGTACCTCCTAACAATAAACACAGGAATGAGATGTTGTTAAAGAGGGAGACCCCTCTAACGCGTCAGAGTCCTCCATAGCTTGCGCTGTTATCACGGACTAGATTAACATAATAAATAGGCACCTTTATACTTCCAATGGCCAAGGCACTCACCACCTCCTATGACCCGGACTACAGAAACCGTTTTGTCTCCTGTGCCACTGATCAACAGAGGAAGAGAATTAGCCACACCCGGTCACATGAAATGCCCGGCAGGACTGCCCCTGCCTAAGGAGAAAACACGCCAAAAAAAGGACTGCGCCATACTCCCCTAAGTCACCTGAAAGTTCTACACATTCCCAGAGCCTCATCTCGCACATAAAGCAGCAATGACACAAACAATATCATGTATAAACCCCCCCTGTTCAATAATCCCCTTTCCAGGAATATTAACCCTTGATTCTATAAAAATAAAAGGATTCACACTGTGACCCTGTTTTCCGTGTTATCATTTTGTAATAAAAAAATGAAATGATTTCACCAGAATCTACGCCGTGGAACAGGAACACGGCCCTTCAAGTGTGACAGGTTAGTAGCCTCGCTGATTGCTTGTGGAGCTGCTAATATGAGTCGGGATGGTTTCGCAGAAAGACTCTCCCTGCATCTCCGGACTCTAACTTTAGAAGGAAAGATTAGAATTCAAGGCCATATCTGTCAGAGTGATTCAAGGCCTGAACAGAAAAACCTAAAACCCTAGTTTAGGGCAAGAAAACTGAAAGACACCTCAAATCAAGACAGAAATGCTTCAAAAGGAAGTCTCCAAGTACATAAATATCCCACATGATGAAAACATCTTAAAAAAAAAAAAAAGAGTTCCCTCTTATAACCCAGAGCTCTAAGAATAAACTATCCAACGAAATAGTAAAATGATAGACAAGCGCACAAAAACATAATTTATGCTTACCTGATAAATTTATTTCTCTTGTAGTGTATCCAGTCCACGGATCATCCATTACTTATGGGATATTCTCCTTCCCAACAGGAAGTTGCAAGAGGATCACCCAAGCAGAGCTGCTATATAGCTCCTCCCCTCACATGTCATATCCAGTCATTCGACCGAAACAAGACAAGAAAGGAAACCATAGGGTGCAGTGGTGAGTGTAGTTTAATTAAAATTTAGACCTGCCTTAAAAGGACAGGGCGGGCCGTGGACTGGATACGCTACAAGAGAAATAAATTTATCAGGTAAGCATAAATTATGTTTTCTCTTGTTAAGTGTATCCAGTCCACGGATCATCCATTACTTATGGGATACCAATACCAAAGCTAAAGTACACGGATGATGGGAGGGACAAGGCAGGTACTTAAACGGAAGTGACCACTGCCTGTAAAAAAACCCTTTTCTCCCAAAAATAGCCTCCGAAGAAGCAAAGTATCAAATTTGTTAAATTTGAAAAAGTATGAGGCGCAGACCAAGACTCCTTCTCGTAAATCTGTTCAACAGAAGCCTCCTTCTAAAAAGGCCCAAGTGAAAACCACAGCTCTAGTAGAATGAGCTGTAATCCCTTCAGAAGGCTGCTGTCCAGCAGTCTCATAAGCTAAATGAATTATGCTTTTTAACCAAAAAAACAGAGAGGTTGCTGAAGTCGTTTGACCTCTCCTCTGTCCAGAATAGACAACAAACAAGGTGAATGTTTGATGAAAATCTGTAGTAGCTTGTAAGTAAAACTTTAAAGCACGAGTCACGTCCAAATTGTGTAATAGACGTTCCTTCTTTGAAGAAGGATTAGGATACAAGAACGGAACAACAATCTCTTGAGTGATATTCTTGTTAGATACCACCTTAGGTAAAAACCCAGGTTGGTACGCAGGACTACCTTATTCGTACGGAGGACCAGATAAGGAGAATCACATTGTAACGCAGATAACTCGGAGACTCTACGAGCCGAGGAAATAGCTACCAAGAAGGAACTTTCCAAGATAAAAGTTTGATATCTATGGAATGAAAAGGTTCAAACGGAACTCCTTGAAGATCCTTAAGAACCAGGTTTAAGCTCCATGGCGGAGCGACAGTTTTAAACACAGGCTTGGTTCTAACCAAAGCCTGACCAAAAGCCTGAACGTCTAGAATACCTGCCAGACGCTTGAGCAAAAGAATAGACAGTAGAAATCTGTCCTTTTAAGGAACTAGCTGACAACCCTTTCTCAAAATCATCTTGGAGAAAAGATAATATCCTGGGAATCCAGACTTTACTCCATGAGTAGCCCTTGGATTCATAACAATAAGATATTTACACCATATCTATGTTAAATTTTCCTAGAGACAGGTTTTCATGCCTGTATTAAGGTATCAATGACTGACTCGGAGAAGCCATGCTTTGATAACATCAAACGTTCAGTCTCCAGGCAGTCCAACTCAGATTAGTTATATTTAGATGGATGAAAGGACCCTGAGGTAGAGGGTCCTGTCTCAGAAGCAGAGACCGTGGTGGAAAGGATGACATGTCCACCAGATCTGCATACCAGGTCCTGCGTGGCCACGCAGGCGCTGTCAAAAAAAGCCAAGCACTCTCCTGCTTGATCTTGTGCAAATACCTCCGGAGGGAATTCCCACTCCCCCGGATGAGAAGTCTGATGACTTAGAAAATCCGTCTCCCAGTTCTCAACACCTGGGATATGTATAGCTGATAGACAAGAGTGAGTCTCTGTCCAGTGAATTATTTTAAGACTTCTAACATCGCTAGGGAACTTTGTTCCCCCTTGATGGATGATGAAAGCCACAGTCGTGATATTGTCCGACTGAAATATGATGTACCTCAGAGTTGCTAACTGAGGCCAAGTCTGAAGAGCATGGAATATCGCTCCCAGTTCCAGAATATTCATTAGAAGGAGGGTCTCCTCCTGAGTCCACTATCCCTGAGCCTTCAGAGAGTTCCAGACTGTATCCCAACCTAAAAGGCTGGCATCTGTTGTAACAATAGTCCCATCTGACCTGCGGAAGGTCATACCCTTGGACAGATGGACCCGAGATAGTCACCAGAGAAGAGAATCTCTGATCTCTTGGTCCAGATTTAACAGGAGAACAAATCTGTGTAATCCCCGTTCCTCTGACTGAGCATGCATAGTTGCAGTGGTCTGAAATGTAGGCGTGCAAACGATACTATGTCCCTTGCCGCTACCATTAAGCCGATTACATTCATGTACTAAGCCACCAAAGGGCGCGGATGGAATGAAGAACACGGCAGAAATTTAGAAACTTTGACAACCTGGACTCCGTCAGGTAAATTTTCATTTCTACAAAATCTATCAGAATCCCTAGGAGGGAAACCCTTGAGATTGGGGATAGAGAACTCTTTCCTTGTTCACTTTCCACCCATGCGATCTCAGAAATGCCAGTACTACGTCCGTATGAGACTTGGCAACTTGGATGTTTTGACACCTGTATCAGGATGTCGTCTAAATAAGGGGCCATTTTTATGCCCCGCGGCCTAAGGACCGCCAAAGCGACCCCAGAACCTCCATAAAGATTCTTGGGACTGTAGTTAACCCAAAGGAAAGAGCTACAAACTGGTAATGCCTGTCTAGAAAGGCAAACATGAAAAACGATGGTGATCTTTATGCATCGTAATGTGAGGATAAGCATCCTTCAAATCCATTGTAGTCCTCTATTGACTCTCCTGGATCATAGTTAAGATGGTATGAATAGTTTCCAACTTAAATGATGGAATTCTAAGGAATTTGTCTAAGATCTTTAGATCCAAAATAGATCTGAAGGTTCCCTCTCCTTGGGAACCACAAACAGATTTGAGTAAAAATTCTATCCCTGTTCCTCCCCTGGAACTAGACGGTTCTCGTACACAGTGTAAGAATGCCTCTTTCTTTATTCGGTTTACAGATAATTGTGAAAGGTGAAATCTCCCCTTTTTTGGGGGGGAAAAGCTTTGAAATCCAGAAGATATCTCTGGGATATAATTTCCAATGCCCAGGGATCCTGGGCCTCTCTTTCTCGCCCACGCCTGGGCGAAAAATGAAAGTCTGCCCCCTACATGATCCGTTACCGGATAGGGAGCCGTTCTACATGCTGTCTTAGAGGCAGCAGCAGGCTCCTTGGCCTGCTTATCTTTGTTCCAGGTCCGGTTGTCACCAGACCGTCTTGGACTGAGTAAAAGTTCCCTCTTGATTTGCCTTAGAGGAAATTGATGCCACGCCTGCCTTGAAGTTTCGAAAGGCACGAAAATTAGACATTCTGGCCCTTGATTTGGACCTGTCCTGAGGAAGGGCATTACCTTTTCCTCCAGTGATATTAGCAATAATCTCCTTCAAACCAGGGCCGAATAGGGTCTGCCCCTTGAAGGGAAGTTAAGTAGCTTATTTAGTAAAGTCACGACAGCTGACCATAATATAAGCCATAGCGCTGTGCGCGCCAGCATAGTAAAAACAGAATTCTTAGCCGTTAGTTTAGTAAAAAAAAACAAGGCATCAGAAACAAGGAATTGGCTAGCTTAAGTGCTCTAAGCTTGTCAAGTATTCATCCAATGGAGTCGCTACCCGTAAAGCCTCATCCAGAGACTCAAACCAGAACGCCGCAGCAGCAGTGACAAAAGCAATGCATGCAAGGGGCTGCAGGATAAAACCTTGTTGAATAAACATTTTCCTAAGGTAACCCTCTAATTTTTTATCCATTGGATCTAAAAAAGCACAACTGTCCTCGACAGGGTAAGTGGTACGCTAGCTAGAGTAGAAACTCTTCTCTCCACCTTAGGAACTGTCTGCCATAAGTCCCGTGTGGTGGCAACTATTAGAAACATTTTTCTAAAAATAGGAGGGGAAGAGAACGGCACACCTGGTCTATCCCATTCCTAATTAATAATTTTAGTAAACCTCTTTAGGTATAGGAAAAACATCAGTACACACCGGCACTGCATAGTATTTATCCAGTCTACACAATTTCTCTGGCACTGCGATTGTACACAGTCAATCAGAGCAGCTAAAACCTCCCTGAGCAACAAGTGGAGGTTCTCAAGCATAAATTTTAAATGTAGAAATATCAGAATCAGGTTAAATCATCTTCCCTGAGTCAAAAATATCACCCACAGACCGAAGCTCCCCAGCTTCTGCATATTATGAGACAGTATCAGACATGGTTCTTAAAGCGTCTGTATGCTCTGTAACTACCCCCAGAGCTATCTTGCTTTCCTTTAATTTCAGGAAGTCTGACTAATACCGCTGCCAGTGTATTATTCACAACCTTTGCCATGTCTTGTAAAATAAACGCTATGGGCGCCCTTTATGTACTTGGCGCCATTTGAGCGTGAGTCCCTGAAGCGGGAGTCGAAGGATCTGACACATGGGGAGAGTTAGTCGGCATAACTTCCCCCTCGACAGAATCCTCTGGTAAAATAAACGCTATGGGCGCCCTTGATGTACTTGGTGCCATTTGAGCGCGAGTCCCTAAAGCGGGAGTCAAAGGGTCTGACACGTGGGGAGAGTTAGTCGGCATAACTTCCCCCTCGACAGAATCCTCTGGTGATAATGTTTTTAAAGACAAAAAATGATCTTTATAGTTTAACATGAAATCAGTACATCTGGTACACATTCTAAGATGGGGTTCCACCATGGCTTTTAAACATAATGAACACAGAGTTTCCTCTATGTCAGACATGTTAGAACAGACTAATAATGAGACTAGTAAGCTTGGAAAACACTTTAAATCAGGATAACAAGCAAATATAAAAAACGTTACTGTGCCTTTAAGAGAAACAAATTTTGTCAAAATTTGAAAAACATTGAAAAAAGGCAGTAAATCAAACGAAATTTTTACAGTATATGTAATAAGGTAACAGAGCATTGCACCCACTTGCAAATGGATGATTAACCCCTTAATGCAAAAAACAGATCAAAAAACGACATAGACTTTTTTAAACAGACACAACAAAACTGCCACAGCTGAGCTGTGGATTATCTTCCCTATAAACGATTTTGAAAGTCTTTTTAGCCCTTTAGAGATGTCCTGTAGTAATCATGGGACTGCTGAGGGAATCTGGATGGTTCATTTTGTAATTTTAACTGCGCAAAAAAGCACTAAATTAGGCCCCTCCCAATATTACAACAGTGGTAAGCCTCAGTTAACTGTTTCTATGCAGAATTTAAGCCAGCCATGTGGAAAAATTAGACCCCAATAAGTTTTATCACCAAACATATGTCAAAAACGATTAAACATGCCAGCAAACGTTTTAAAACACATTTTTATAAGAGTATGTATCTCTATTAATCAGCCTGATACCAGTCCTCTTTCACTGCATTTAAGGCTATACTAACATTACAGTTTTATCACCAATGTATGTTAAAAAACGATTAAACATGCCAGCAAACGTTTTAAAACACATTTTTATGAGAGTATGTATCTCTATTAATAAGCCTTATACCAGTCGCTATCACTGCATTAAAGGCTTTACTTACATTACTTCGGTATCAGCAGTATTTTCTTAGTCAATTCCATTCCTTAGAAAAATATTTTACTGCACATACCTTATTTGCAGGAAAAACTGCACGCCATTCCCCCTCTGAAGTACCTCACTCCTCAGAATGTGTGAGAAGAGCAAATGGATCTTAGTTACTTCTGCTAAGATCATAGAAAAACGCAGGCAGATTCTTCTTCCAAATACTGCCTGAGATAAACAGCACACTCCGGTGCCATTTAAAAATAACAAACTTTTGATTGAAGAAATAAACTAAGTATAAAACACCACAGTCCTCTCACGACCTCCATCTTGGTTGAGGCTTGCAAGAGAATGACTGGATATGACATGTGAGGGGAGGAGCTATATAGCAGCTCTGCTTGGGTGATCCTCTTGCAACTTCCTGTTGGGAAGGAGAATATCCCATAAGTAATGGATGATCCGTGGACTGGATACACTTAACAAGAGAAAAGTGATAGCCAAGTAGGGATGGGCAACAACACGAGCCCCGTAAAGGAGCCCGGAAACTGGGAATCTTAAAATTAAAAAAAAAGGAAAATAGACAAAAGGGAAGAGGATCTCCATCCTTCCCTACCCGCCTTAATCAAATTCGCCCTCTGATTTTGGGCTCTGAGATTTGACTGGCAGAACACTACTAGGAATTTCTAATATCGACAAAACTTCTTAGAAGGAAGTGCAGGCGTGCTACTTTAAATCTAAAGGCAAAATCCTCCTCTGCCGGAGGGACAGAAGCAGCAGGCTCCAACCCAGAAGGTCCGTACTTTGAAGCCTCAGAGAGAACCGCATCCTCAGATGACTGATCGGAAACAACAGTCAATTTATATGATGCTCCCTGGGCAGGAGTGCATGGATTAACCCTTTGTTTGCGCATAGCCGTACGAGGCAAATTGGCTAAGGCCGCAGACATCGCCATACGGAACTGCGCAGTAACGTTATGTGGAAAAAAGCCCCCTCCAGGTGGAGGATTAGCGGTGCAAGGGGAAGCTGCATGCGTAGAATTAGAATGTAAGAGACACACCTCACGGGACGAAGAGTCCTCAGAGGCGGAAGGCTCAGTGGCATCTAACATTTCAACATTGGTTGATGAAAACATCCTGTTGCAGCATATGGAACATAATTGAGAGGGCTGGATTACCCGGGCCTCCTCAATATACACAGGTATCGAATTCTGTCATAAAGGACTCATCCTCTAAAAAAATCAGAATCCTCCATAACTAGGTAAATTTATATTAATCAAAGAAAAAAAACAACCGGCACCTATACCCCCAATAACTGAGATACTTACCACCTCCTATGACCCAGACAGTGTAGAGAAACTTGCTCCTCTCCGTAGTCACTCAGTCAGTAATAGGAAAAGGAAACCGTGACCACTCCCGGTCACAAAGTGCACAATGCAGGACAGCCCCTGCTAAAGGAAAAGCACACCAAGCTTAATAAAACTGTGCAGCTCTGAAAGTAAGGGAGCAACCTGTACGTTCCATATCAGCCTATGAGCCCAAAAACATCTCACACATATAAGCAGCATAAATCACATAAACAAATATGATTAACACCCCACTGTTCAATAATCCCCCTCAGGAAATATTAACCCTTGATTCCATAAAGATAAAGAAGTACCACTGTGACCCAGTCTTCTAGCGTTAACATCTGGGTAAAAAATGAAACGATCTTACCGGAATCTATGCCGTGGAACAGAAACAAGGTCCTTCAAGTGTGACAGACTACAGCATCGCTTTTGACATGGACTTGAGTGAAGAAAAGCAGGCAGCGAAAATCATCAACGCTGATTGCTTAGGAGCTGTTAATATGAGTCGGGATGATTTCGCAGAAAGACTCTACCTGCATCTCCAGACTCTAACTATCATCAATGATCTCACTGAAAGGCTGACAAGACTTAAAAATCCAGTCCCATATCGAAGGGCAGATACCCTTCCTAAGGAACTACTCCGAAATCTTCTGACACTTCTCTGCCAACCTACTGTGACGAAAGGCAAAGAATGACTGGGGGATGAGGGAAGTGGGGGAGGTATTTAAGCCTTTGGCTGGGGTGTCTTTGCCTCCTCCTGGTGGCCAGGTTCAGTATTCCCACAAGTAAGGAATGCAGCTGTGGACTCTCCCTATATTAAGAAAGAAATTGTTTGTGACTAGAGGTCCCAATTTAAGGTTGGAGGAAAGGAGATTTAATCTCCTGCAACAGAAACCTTTTATCACTGTAAGAGCAATACAATTGTGGAACTCATTCCCAAAGGAGGTAGTGAATGCCAAAACCATAGATACATTTTAAAAAAAATTCGATACATTTCTGTCTAGAAACAAAATGCATAGATATGATTGCTAGTATTAAATGGGTCACCATTTAGTGGGATTATTTAAGCTTAACAGGAGCTTTTTATAAGTATTTTAGATTTGTATAGGTTGAACTCGAACTTTGGTCTTTTTTCAACCTCATATACTATGTTACTATGTTTAAAAGTTTTCTTTTTGTGCATTTATATGTTAGAATGTATTTTTGCTTTCATTTTATTTCATTTTGAAAGAGTATTTATGATGCCGTTAACCTTCACAGTGAACAATTACAATACAAATACTATATTATGTCATAGTAACATAATCAATGATCAAACAAAAAAAAAATATTTCCCTGAAGTTCACACAGGCAAACTCACAATATAATAATATACACACATCTGTGTGGGTAAATCAGCTATGCAATGACAAGCTGTAAAGCTGTAACCATTACAACTGCACAGTGACAATAATCTGCACATAGCACTGGGGTCACACATACTAAAGTCAAATGCTAAAACATCTTTACACTCAGCTTGACCATCCCACTTGTAATGACTAAGGGGACGATTTATCACGGACCGAATGGGGCCATATACCCCTGTTTCCGTGCAAGCCTTCAGGCTCACCAGAAACAGGAGTTAAGAAGCAGCGGTCTTAAGAAAGCTGCTCCTTAAATTGTCCGCCTGCTTGAGGCAGTGGACAGCAATCCGCCCGATCCCATACGATCGGGTTGATTGACACCCCCTGCTAGCGGCCAATTGGCCGCGAATCTGTAGAGGGCGGCATTGCACATGCAGTTCACCTGAACAGCTTGTGCATTGATAAATGCTGACAGCGTATGCTGTCGGCATTTATCGATGTCTGTTGGACATGATCGCTACAGTGGATCATGTCCGCCAGACACATGATAAATCGGCCCCTAAATCTAAACATACAGCAGAGGTTGAGCAAAGGAAAACAAAATTTATGCTTACCTGATAAATTTCTCTCTTTTGCGATGTACCGAGTCCACGGATTCATCCTAACTTGTGGGATATTGTCCTTCCTGACAGGAAGTAGCAAAGAGAGCACCACAGCAGAGCTGTCTATATAGCTCCCCCCTTAACTCCACCCCCCAGTCATTCGACCGAAGGCTAAGGAAGAAAAGAAGAAACTATAAGGTGCAGAGGTGACTGAAGTTTACATAAAAAAATACCATCTGTCTTGAATAGACAGGGCGGGTCGTGGACTCGGTACATCGCAAAAGAAAGAAAGGTAAGCATACATTTTGTTTTCTTTTGCATGATGTACCGAGTTCACAGATTCATCCTAACTTTTGGGATACCAATACCAAAGCTTTAGGACACGGATGAAGGGAGGGACAAGACAGGAACCTAAACAGAAGGCACCACTGCTTGCAAAACCTTTCTCCCAAAAATAGCCTCCGAAGAAGCAAAAGTATCAAATTTATAAAATTTTGAAAAGGTATGAAGCGATGACCAAGTCGCAGTCTTACAAATCTTTTCAACAGAAGCAACATTTTTAAAAGCCCATGTGGAAGCTACCGCTCTAGTAGAATGACCTGTAATCCTTTTAGGAGGCTGCTGTCCAGCAGTCTCATAAGCTAAACGGATGATGCTTTTCAGCCAAAAGGAAAGAGAAGTCGCCGTAGCCTTTTGACCCCTACGCTTTCCAGAATAGACCACAAACAAAGAAGATGTTTGACGAAAATCTTTGGTTGCCTGCAAATAAAATTTCAAAGCATGAACCACGTCCAAGTTGTGCAACAGACGTTCCTTCTTATAAGAAGGATTAGGACACAGAGAAGGAACAACAATTTCTTGATTGATATTAATGTTAGTAACAACCTTAGGTAGGAACCCAGGCTTGGTACGCAAAACCACCTTATCAGCATGGAACACAAAATAAGGAGAGTCACATTGTAATGCAGATAGCTCAGAAACTCTTCGAGCTGAAGTGATAGCAACTAGGAACAAAACTTTCCAAGATAAAAGCTTAATATCTATGGAATGCATGGGTTCAAACGGAACCCCCTGAAGAACTCTAAGAACTAAATTTAGACTCCATGGCGGAGCAATAGGTTTAAACACAGGCTTAATTCTAACTAAAGCCTGACAAAAAGCCTGAACGTCTGGAACATCTGCCAGACGCTTGTGCAACAAAATAGACAGAGCAGATATCTGTCCCTTTAGGGAACTATCTGATAATCCTTTCTCCAATCCCTCTTGGAGAAAAGACAAAATCCTAGGAATCCTGATTTTACTCCAAGAGAAGCCTTTGGATTCGCACCAAAAAAAGATATTTATGCCATATCTTATGATAAATTTTCCTGGTAACAGGCTTTCGAGCCTGAATCAAGGTATTTATGACTGACTCAGAGAAACCCTGCTTTGATAGAATCAAGCGTTCAATCTCCAAGCAGTCAGTTGCAGAGAAATTAGATTTGGATGCTTGAATGGACCTTGAATTAGAAGGTCCTGTCTAAATGGCAGAGACCATGGTGGAAGGGATGACATGTCCACCAGGTCTGCATACCAAGTCCTGCCACGCAGGCGCTATCAAAATCACCGATGCTCTCTCCTGTTTGATTCTGGTAATCAGACGTGGAAGGAGAGGGAAAGGTGGAAACACATAAGCCAGGTTGAACAACCAGGGTACTGCTAGAGCATCTATCAGTACAGCCTGAGGATCCCTTGACCTGGAGCCGTAACGAGGAAGTTTGGCGTTCTGACGAGACGCCATCAGATCCAACTCTGGTGTGCCCCATAGCCGAACCAGCTGAGCAAACACCTCCGGATGGAGTTCCCACTCCCCCGGATGAAAAGTCTGACGACTTAGAAAATCTGCCTCCCAGTTCTCTACACCTGGGATATAGATCGCTGACAGATGGCAGAGTGAGCCTCCCATTGGATTATCCGTGAGACCTCTATCATCGCTAAGGAACTCTTTGTTCCGCCCTGGTGATTGATATAAGCCACAGTCGTGATGTTGTCCGACTGAAACCTGATGAATCTGGCCAAAGCCAGCTGAGGCCATGCCTGGAGAGCATTGAATATCGCTCTTAATTCCAGAATATTTATTGGTAGGAGAGCCTCCTCCCGAGTCCACAAACCCTGAGCTTTCAGGGAATTCCAGACTGCACCCCAGCCCAGAAGACTGGCGTCTGTCGTCACTATAACCCATTCTGGCCTGCGGAAACACATTCCCTGGGACAGATGATCCTGAGACAACCACCAAAGAAGAGAGTCTCTGGTCTCTTGATCCAGATTTATCTGAGGAGATAAATCCACATAATCTCCATTCCACTGATTGAGCATGCATAGTTGCAGTGGTCTGAGATGCAAGCAAGCAAACGGAACTATGTCCATTGCCGCTACCATTAGTAACTGGTGATGATATTTGTGGATAGGAATGTGCAGATACGCATCCTTTAAGTCCACGGTGGTCATATATTGACCCTCCTGGATCAATGGTAAGATAGTCCGAATGGTCTCCATCTTGAAAGATGGAACTCTTAGGAATTGGTTTAGGATCTTGAGATCCAGAATTGGTCTGAAGGTTCCCTCCCTTTGGGAACTATAAACAGATTGGAGTAGAACCCCTGCCCCTGTTCTGCTTTTGGAACTGGGCAGATCACTCCCATGGTAAAAAGGTCTTCTACACAGCGTAAGAACACCTCTCTTTTTGTCGGGTTTACAGACAATTGAGAAAGATGGAACCTCCCCCTTGGAGGGGAATCCTTGAAATCTTGAAGGTATCCCTGGGTAACAATTTCTACTGCCCAGGAATCCTGAACATCTCTTGCCCAGGCCTGAGCAAAGAGAGAGTCTGCCCCTACTAGATCCGGTCCCGAATCGGGGGCTACCCCTTCATGCTGACTTAGTGGCAGCAGCAGGCTTTTTGGCCTGTTTACCCTTGTTCCAAGCCTGATTAGGTTTTTTCCAGGTTGGCTTGGATTGAGCAAGTTCCCCTCTCGCTTTGCAGCAGGGGAAGAGGTAGAGGGAGCACTCTTGAAGTTTCGAAAGGAACGAAAATTATTTTGTTTGGTCCTTGTCTTATTTGACTTATCCTGAGGGAGGGTATGACCCTTCCCTCCAGTAATGTCTGAAATGATCTCTTTCAATGCAGGCCCGAATAGGGTCTTACCTTTGAAAGGGATGGACAAAAGCTTAGATTTAGATGACACATCAGCTGACCAGGACTTAAGCCATAACGCTCTACGCGCTAAAATGGCAAAACCTGAATTCTTAGCCGCTAATTTAGCAAGATGAAAAGCGGCGTCTGTAATAAAAGAATTAGCCAACTTAAGAGCCTTAATTCTGTCGAAAATATCATCTAGTTGGGTCTCCATCTGAAGAGCCTCTTCTAGAGCCTCAAACCAAAAGGCAGCTGCAGTGGTTACAGGAACAAAGCATGCTATAGGTTGAAGAAGAAAACCTTGATGAACAAAAATTTTCTTTAGGAGACCCTCTAATTTTTTATCCATAGGATCAATGAAAGCACAATAGGTATAGTTGTACGCTTAGCCAGGGTAGAAATAGCTCCCTCCACCTTAGGGACCGTCTGCCATGAGTCCTTTATGGTGTCAGAAATGGGAAACATCTTCTTAAAAACAGGAGGGGGAAGAGAACGGAATACCTGGTTTATCCCACTCCTTAGTAACAATGTCCGAAATCCTCTTAGGGACCGGAAACACATCAGTGTAAACAGGAACCTCTAAATATTTGTCCATTTTACACAATTTCTCTGGAACTACAATAGGGTCACAATCATCCAGAGTAGCTAAAACCTCCCTGAGCAATAAGCGGAGGTGCTCTAGCTTAAATTTAAATGTCGTCATATCTGAATCTGTCTGAGAGAACATCTTTCCTGAATCAGAAATCTCTCCCTCAGACAGCAAATCCCTCATCCCTACCTCAGAACATTGTGAGGGAATATCGGATACGGTTACTAAAGCGTCAGAAGGCTCAGCATTTGTTCTTAACACAGAGCTACTGTGTTTCCCTTACAACCCAGGCAGCTTAGATAAAACCTCTGTGAGGGTAGTATTCTAAATGAAGCCATATCTTGCAAGGTGAAAGAATTAGACGCACTAGAAGTACTTGGCGTTGCTTGTGTGGGAGTTACTGGTTGTGACACTTGGGGAGAACTAGATGGCAAAACCTGATTTCCTTCTGTCTGAGAATCATCTAATGCCAAACTTTTATAAGTCAAAATATGCTGTTTGCAATTTATAGACATATCAGTACAAGTGGGACACATTCTAAGAGGGGGTTCCACAATGGCTTCTAAACAAATTGAACAATGAGTTTCCTTAGTGTCAGACATGTTTAACAGGCTAGTAATGAAGCAAGCAAGCTTGGAAAACATAATTTATGCTTACCTGATAAATTTATCTCTCTTGTAGTGTATCCAGTCCACGGATCATCCATTACTTGTGGGATATTCTCCTTCCCAACAGGAAGTTGCAAGAGGATCACCCACAGCAGAGCTGCTATATAGCTCCTCCCATCACTGCCATATCCAGTCATTCGACCGAAACAAGCCGAGAAAGGAGAAACCATAGGGTGCAGTGGTGACTGTAGTTTAATTAAAATTTAGACCTGCCTGAAAAGGACAGGGCGGGCCGTGGACTGGATGCACTACAAGAGAAATAAATTTATCAGGTAAGCATAAAACATAATTTAAGTGTGTTCAGTCCACGGGTCATCCATTACTTATGGGATATATTCTCCTTTCAAACAGGAAGTTGCAAGAGGATCACCCAAGCAGAGCTGCTATATAGCTCCTCCCCTCACATGTCATATCCAGTCATTCGACCGAAACAAGACAAGAAAGGAGAAACTATAGGGTGCAGTGGTGACTGGAGCTTTAATTAAAATTTAGAACTGCCTCAAAAAAAAGACAGGGCGGGCCGTGGACTGAACACACTACAAGAGAAATAAATTTATTAGGTAAGCATAAATTATGTTTTCTCTTGTTAAGTGTGTTCAGTCCACGGGTCATCCATTACTTATGGGATACCAATACCAAAGCTAAAGTACACGGATGATGGGAGGGACAAGGCAGGAACATTTAAACAGAAGGAACCACTGCCTGTAGAACCTTTCTCCCAAAAACAGCCTCCGAAGAAGCAAAAGTGTCAAATTTGTAAAATTTTGAAAAGGTATGAAGTGAAGACCAAGTTGCAGCCTTGCAAATCTGTTCAACAGAGGCCTCATTCTTAAAGGCCCAGGTGGAAGCCACAGCTCTAGTGGAATGAGCTGTAATTCTTTCAGGGGGCTGCTGTCCAGCAGTCTCATAGGCTAAACGTATTATGCTACGAAGTCAAAAAGAGAGAGAGGTGGCCGAAGCCTTTTGACCTCTCCTCTGTCCAGAATAAACGACAAACAGAGAAGAAGTTTGCCGAAAATCTTTAGTTGCCTGTAAGTAGAACTACAGGGCACGGACTACGTCCAGATTATGCAAAAGACGTTCCTTCTTTGAAGAAGGATTAGGACATAATGATATTCCTGTTAGAAACTACCTTAGGTAAAAACCCAGGTTTAGTACGCAGAACTACCTTGTCTGAATGAAAAATCAGATAAGGAGAATCACAATGTAAGGCAGATAACTCAGAGACTCTTCGAGCCGAGGAAATAGCCATCAAAAACAGAACTTTCCAAGATAACAGCTTAATATCAATGGAATGAAGGGGTTCAAACGGAACACCTTGAAGAACTTTAAGAACTAAGTTTAAGCTCCACGGCGGAGCAACTGTCTTAAACACAGGCTTAATCCTAGCTAAAGCCTGACAAAAAGCCTGAACGTCTGGAACTTCTGCCAGACGTTTGTGTAAAAGAATAGACAGAGCAGAAATCTGTCCCTTTAAAGAACTAGCAGATAAACCCTTTTCTAAACCCTCTTGTAGAAAAGACAATATCCTAGGAATCCTAACCTTACTCCATGAGTAACTCTTGGATTCACACCAATATAAATATTTACGCCATATCTTATGGTAAATTTTTCTGGTAACAGGTTTCCGAGCCTGTATTAATGTATCAATAACCAACTCCGAAAAACCACGCTTTGATAGAATCAAGCGTTCAATCTCCATGCAGTCAGCCTCAGAGAAATTAGGCTTGGATGGTTGAAAGGACCCTGAATTAGAAGGTCCTGCCTCAGAGGCAGAGACCATGGTAGACAGGACGACATGTCCACTAGGTCTGCATACCAGGTCCTGCGTGGCCACGCAGGCGCTATCAGAATCACCGATGCTCTCTCCTGTTTGATCTTGGCAATCAGTCGAGGCAGCAACGGAAACGGTGGAAACACATAAGCCATGTTGAAAACCCAAGGGGCTGCTAGTGCATCTATCAGCACCGCTCCCGGGTCCCTGGACCTGGATCCGTAACAAGGAAGCTTGGCGTTCTGGCGAGATGCCATGAGATCCAGTTCCGGTTCGCCCCAACGAAGAATCAGTTGGGCAAAGACCTCCGGGTGAAGTTCCCACTCCCCCGGATGAAAGGTCTGGCGACTTAGAAAGTCCGCCTCCCAGTTCTCCACGCCTGGGATGTAGATCGCTGACAGGTGGCAAGAGTGAGACTCTGCCCAGCGAATTATCTTCGAGACTTCTAACATCGCTAGGGAACTCCTGGTTCCCCCTTGATGGTTGATGTAAGCCACAGTCGTGATGTTGTCCGACTGAAATCTGATGAACCTCAGAGTTGCTAACTGAGGCCAAGCTAGAAGAGCATTGAATATTGCTCTTAATTCCAGAATGTTTATTGGGAGGAGTTTCTCCTCCTGAGTCCACGATCCCTGAGCCTTCAGGGAGTTCCAGACTGCGCCCCAGCCTAGTAGGCTGGCATCTGTTGTTACAATCGTCCAATCTGGCCTGCGAAAGGTCATTCCTTCGGACAGATGGACCCGAGACAACCACCAGAGAAGAGAATCTCTGGCCTCCTGGTCCAGATTCAGTAGAGGGGACAGATCTGAGTAATCCCCATTCCACTGACTTAGCATGCATAATTGCAGCGGTCTGAGATGCAGGAGCGCAAATGGCACTATGTCCATTGCCGCGACCATTAAGCCGATTACTTCCATGCACTGAGCTACTGATGGGCTTTGAATGGAATGAAGGACACGGCAAGCATTTAGAATTTTTGATAACCTGGACTCGGTCAGGTAAATCTTCATCTCTACAGAATCTATGAGTCCCTAGAAAGGGAACCCTTGTGAGTGGTAATAGAGAACTCTTTTCCATGTTCACTTTCCACCCATGCGACCTCAGAAAAGCTAGAACTATCTCTGTATGAGACTGCATTTTGAAAACTTGACGCTTGTATCAGAATGTCGTCTAGGTACGGAGCCACCGCTATGCCTCGCGGTCTTAGTACCGCCAGAAGTGAGCCCAGAACCTTTGTAAACATTCTCGGGGCCGTAGCTAACCCGAAGGGAAGAGCTACAAACTGGTAATGCCTGTCTAGAAAGGCAAATCTTAGGTACCGATAATGATCTTTGTGAATCGGTATGTGAAGGTAGGCATCCTTTAAGTCCACTGTGGTCATATACTGACCCTCTTGGATCATGGGTAGGATGGTTCGAATAGTTTCCATTTTGAACGATGGAACCCTTAGGAACTTGTTTAAGATCTTTAGGTCTAAGATTGGTCTGAAGGTTCCCTCTTTTTTGGGAACCACAAACAGATTTGAGTAAAAACCTTGCCCTTGTTCCGTCCGCGGAACTGGGTGGATCACTCCCATTACTAAGAAGTCTTGTACACATTGTAGAAATGCCTCTTTCTTTTTTAGGTTTGTTGATAACCTTGACAGGTGAAATCTCCCTTGTGGAGGAGAAGCTTTGAAGTCCAGAAGGTATCCCTGAGATATGATCTCCAGCGTCCAGGGATCCTGGACATCTCTTGCCCAAGCCTGGGCGAAGAGAGAAAGTCTGCCCCCCACTAGATCCGTTTCCGGATAGGGGGCCCTTTCTTCATGCTGTCTTAGGGGCAGAAGTAGGCTTTCTGGCCTGCTTGCCCTTGTTCCAGGACTGGTTGCCTTTCCAACCCTGTCTGTAACGAGCAGCAGTTCCTTCCTGTTTTGGAGCGGAGGAAGTTGATGCTGCTCCTGCCTTGAAATTACGAAAGGCACGAAAATTAGACTGTTTGGCCTTTGATTTGGCCCTGTCCTGAGGAAGGGTGTGACCCTTACCTCCAGTAATGTCAGCAATAATTTCTTTCAAGCCGGGCCCGAATAAGGTTTGCCCTTTGAAAGGAATATTAAGCAATTTAGATTTAGAAGTCACGTCTGCTGACCAGGATTTAAGCCATAGCGCTCTGCGCGCCTGGATGGTGAATCCGGAGTTCTTAGCCGTTAGTTTG
The DNA here is from genome assembly GCF_027579735.1 of Bombina bombina. Classification (NCBI taxonomy): domain Eukaryota; kingdom Metazoa; phylum Chordata; class Amphibia; order Anura; family Bombinatoridae; genus Bombina; species Bombina bombina. Next base: position 398,851,992 of record NC_069503.1, on the reverse strand, counting down.
GTTAAATGCACAACGGCATCCGAAACAAACGCATTAGCTAGCTTAAGTGCTTTAAGCTTGTTCATAATCTCATCCAATGGTGCTGTGCGAATAGCCTCTTCCAGAGACTCAAACCAGAATGCCGCCGCAGCAGTGACGGGTGCAATGCATGCAAGGGGCTGTAATATAAAACCTTGTTGAACAAACATTTTCTTAAGGTAACCTTCTAATTTTTTATCCATTGGATCTGAGAAAGCACAACTATCCTCCACCGGGATAGTGGTACGCGTAGCTAAAGTAGAAACTGCTCCCTCCACCTTAGGGACCGTCTGCCATAAGTCTCGTGTGGTAGCGTCTATTGGGAACATTTTTCTAAATATCGGAGGAGGGGAAAAAGGCACACCGGGTCTATCCCACTCCTTGTTAATAATCTCTGTAAGCCTTTTAGGTATAGGAAAAACGTCAGTACACACCGGTACCACAAAGTATTTATCCAGCCTACATAATTTCTCTGGGATTGCAACCGTGTCACAATCATTCAGAGCCGCTAACACCTCCCCTAGCAATACACGGAGGTTCTCAAGCTTAAATTTAAAATTTGAAATATCTGAATCCGGTCTCCCTGGATCAGATCCATCACCCACAGAATGAAGCTCTCCGTCCTCATGTTCTGCAAATTGTGACGCAGTATCGGACATGGCTCTCGTGTCAGCAGCGCGCTCTGTCCTTAACCCAGAGCTATCGCGCTTGCCTCTTAACTCAAGTTAGATAATACTTCTGTCATAACATTAGCTATATCTTGCAAAGTGATTTGTAAGGGCCTTGATGTACTTGGCGCCACAATATCACGCACCTCCTGAGCGGGAGGCGAAGGTACTGACACGTGAGGAGAGTTAGCCGGCATAACTTCCCCCTCGTTGTCTGGTGATAATTTCTTTACCGGTAAAGACTGACTTTTATTTAAAGTAACATCAATACAATTGGTACACATTTTTCTATTGGGCTCCACATTGGCTTTTAAACATAATGAACAAGCAGATTCATCTGTATCAGACATGTTTAAACAGACTAGCAATGAGGCTAGCAAGCTTGGAAAATACTTTCAATAAATTTACAAGCAATATAAAAAAACGCTGCTGCGCTTTTTAAAAACACAAAAAAACTGTCACAGTTGAAATAACAATGAACTAATTCAGTTATAGCAACCAAATTTTAACAGTAAATGTATGAAATTAGCAGAGGATTGCACCCACTAGCAAAAGGATGATTTAACCCCTTAATACCCAAAACGGATAATCAATTCAACAGTTAACGTTTTTATCACAGTCAAACACACTGTCACAGGTCTGCTGTGACTGATTACCTCCCTCAAAAATAAATTTTGAAGACCCCTGAGATCTCTGGAGACGTCCTGGATCAAGGAGGAAGAAGCAGGAAGACTGTGATTGAATTTTAACTGCGCAACAAGGCGCTAAAAAAAGGCCCCTCCCACTCATATTACAACAGTGGGAGACCTGATATAACTGTTTCTATGCAGAAATATACGTTAGCCATGTGGAAAAAAATCATGCCCCAAAAGATTTATCACCAAGTACCTCACAAAACGATTAACATGCCAGTAAACGTTTTAAAAACAAACATTTCAAGTGTTATGTAAAGTTATCACTAAGCCTGCTACCAGTCACTTCTACTGCAGTTAAGGCTCATACATTATTTCAGTATTAACATTATTTTCTCAGTCAAATTCCATCCCTAGAAAATAACTCTACTGCGCATACATTTATCAGCCTGATACCAGTCGCTACTACTGCATTTAAGGCTGTACTTACATCATATGGGTATCAGCAGTGTTTTCTTAGTCAATTCCATTCCTTAGAAAATATTTTACTGCACATACCTCATTTGCAGGTGACCCCGCATGCTATTCCCTTTTCTGAAGTTACCCCACTCCTCAGAATATACGAGAACAGCCAGTGGATCTTAGTTACGTCTGCTAAGATCATAGAAAACGCAGGCAGATTCTTCTTCTAAATACTGCCTGAGAGAAAAAACAGCACACTCCGGTGCCATTTAAAATAACAAATTTTTGATTGAAGAATAATTAAGTAAAAAACTTCTAACTCCTCTCACGACCTCCTTCTTTGTTGAGAGTTGCAAGAGAATGACTGGATATGACATGTGAGGGGAGGAGCTATATAGCAGCTCTGCTTGGGTGATCCTCTTGCAACTTCCTGTTGGGAAGGAGACTATATCCCATAAGTAATGGATGACCCGTGGACTGAACACACTTAACAAGAGAAATTATGTTTTCTCTTGTTAAGTGTATCCAGTCCACGGATCATCCATTACTTCTGGGATACCAATACCAAAGCTAAAGTACACGGATGATGGGAGGGACAAGGCAGGAACTTAAACGGAAGGAACTACTGCCTGTAGAACCTTTCTCCCAAAAACAGCCTCCGAAGAAGCAAAAGTATCAAATTTGTAAAATTTGGAAAAAGTATGAAGGGAAGACCAAGTTGCAGCCTTGCAAATCTGTTCAACACAGGCCTAATTTTTAAAGGCCCAGGTGGAAGCCACAGCTCTAGTAGAATGAGCTGTAATCCTTTCAGGAGGCTGCTGTCCAGCAGTCTCATAGGCTAAACGGATTATACTCCGAAGCCAAAAAGAAAGAGAGGTTGCAGAGGCCTTCTGACCTCTCCTCTGGCCAGAGTAAACAACAAACAGGTTAGATGTTTGGCGAAAATCTTTAGTAGCCTGTAAGTAAAACTTCAAGGCACGGACTACGTCTAGATTATGCAAAAGACGTTCCTTCTTTGAAGAAGGATTAGGACATAATGATGGAAAAACAGAATTTATGTTTACCTGATAAATTACTTTCTCCAACGGTGTGTCCGGTCCACGGCGTCATCCTTACTTGTGGGATATTCTCTTCCCCAACAGGAAATGGCAAAGAGCCCAGCAAAGCTGGTCACATGATCCCTCCTAGGCTCCGCCTACCCCAGTCATTCGACCGACGTTAAGGAGGAATATTTGCATAGGAGAAACCATATGGTACCGTGGTGACTGTAGTTAAAGAAAATAAATTATCAGACCTGATTAAAAAAACCAGGGCGGGCCGTGGACCGGACACACCGTTGGAGAAAGTAATTTATCAGGTAAACATAAATTCTGTTTTCTCCAACATAGGTGTGTCCGGTCCACGGCGTCATCCTTACTTGTGGGAACCAATACCAAAGCTTTAGGACACGGATGAAGGGAGGGAACAAATCAGGTCACCTAAATGGAAGGCACCACGGTTTGCAAAACCTTTCTCCCAAAAATAGCCTCAGAAGAAGCAAAAGTATCAAACTTGTAAAATTTGGTAAAAGTGTGCAGTGAAGACCAAGTCGCTGCCCTACATATCTGATCAACAGAAGCCTCGTTCTTGAAGGCCCATGTGGAAGCCACAGCCCTAGTGGAATGAGCTGTGATTCTTTCGGGAGGCTGCCGTCCGGCAGTCTCGTAAGCCAATCTGATGATGCTTTTAATCCAAAAAGAGAGAGAGGTAGAAGTTGCTTTTTGACCTCTCCTTTTACCGGAATAAACAACAAACAAGGAAGATGTTTGTCTAAAATCCTTTGTAGCTTCTAAATAGAATTTTAGAGCGCGAACAACATCCAAATTGTGCAACAAACGTTCCTTCTTTGAAACTGGTTTCGGACACAGAGAAGGTACGATAATCTCCTGGTTAATGTTTTTGTTAGAAACAACTTTTGGAAGAAAACCAGGTTTAGTACGTAAAACCACCTTATCTGCATGGAACACCAGATAAGGAGGAGAACACTGCAGAGCAGATAATTCTGAAACTCTTCTAGCAGAAGAAATTGCAACTAAAAACAAAACTTTCCAAGATAATAACTTAATATCAACGGAATGTAAGGGTTCAAACGGAACCCCCTGAAGAACTGAAAGAACTAAATTGAGACTCCAAGGAGGAGTCAAAGGTTTGTAAACAGGCTTAATTCTAACCAGAGCCTGAACAAAGGCTTGAACATCTGGCACAGCTGCCAGCTTTTTGTGAAGTAACACAGACAAGGCAGAAATCTGTCCCTTCAGGGAACTTGCAGATAATCCTTTTTCCAATCCTTCTTGAAGGAAGGATAGAATCTTAGGAATCTTAACCTTGTCCCAAGGGAATCCTTTAGATTCACACCAACAGATATATTTTTTCCAAATTTTGTGGTAAATCTTTCTAGTTACAGGCTTTCTGGCCTGAACAAGAGTATCGATAACAGAATCTGAGAACCCTCGCTTCGATAAGATCAAGCGTTCAATCTCCAAGCAGTCAGCTGGAGTGAAACCAGGTTCGGATGTTCGAACGGACCCTGAACAAGAAGGTCTCGTCTCAAAGGTAGCTTCCAAGGTGGAGCCGATGACATATTCACCAGATCTGCATACCAAGTCCTGCGTGGCCACGCAGGAGCTATCAAGATCACCGACGCCCTCTCCTGATTGATCCTGGCTACCAGCCTGGGGATGAGAGGAAACGGCGGGAACACATAAGCTAGTTTGAAGGTCCAAGGTGCTACTAGTGCATCCACTAGAGCCGCCTTGGGATCCCTGGATCTGGACCCGTAGCAAGGAACTTTGAAGTTCTGACGAGAGGCCATCAGATCCATGTCTGGAATGCCCCACAGCTGAGTGACTTGGGCAAAGATTTCCGGATGGAGTTCCCACTCCCCCGGATGCAATGTCTGACGACTCAGAAAATCCGCTTCCCAATTTTCCACTCCTGGGATGTGGATAGCGGACAGGTGGCAGGAGTGAGACTCCGCCCATAGAATGATTTTGGTCACTTCTTCCATCGCTAGGGAACTCCTTGTTCCCCCCTGATGGTTGATGTACGCAACAGTTGTCATGTTGTCTGATTGAAACCGTATGAACTTGGCCCTCGCTAGCTGAGGCCAAGCCTTGAGAGCATTGAATATCGCTCTCAGTTCCAGAATATTTATCGGTAGAAGAGATTCTTCCCGAGACCAAAGACCCTGAGCTTTCAGGGATCCCCAGACCGCGCCCCAGCCCATCAGACTGGCGTCGGTCGTGACAATGACCCACTCTGGTCTGCGGAATGTCATCCCTTGTGACAGGTTGTCCAGGGACAGCCACCAACGGAGTGAGTCTCTGGTCCTCTGATTTACTTGTATCTTCGGAGACAAGTCTGTATAATCCCCATTCCACTGACTGAGCATGCACAGTTGTAATGGTCTTAGATGAATGCGCGCAAAAGGAACTATGTCCATTGCCGCTACCATCAACCCGATCACTTCCATGCACTGAGCTATGGAAGGAAGAGGAACGGAATGAAGTATCCGACAAGAGTCTAGAAGCTTTGTTTTTCTGGCCTCTGTCAGAAATATCCTCATTTCTAAGGAGTCTATTATTGTTCCCAAGAAGGGAACCCTTGTTGACGGAGATAGAGAACTCTTTTCCACGTTCACTTTCCATCCGTGAGATCTGAGAAAGGCCAGGACTATGTCCGTGTGAGCCTTTGCTTGAGGAAGGGACGACGCTTGAATCAGAATGTCGTCCAAATAAGGTACTACAGCAATGCCCCTTGGTCTTAGCACAGCTAGAAGGGACCCTAGTACCTTTGTGAAAATCCTTGGAGCAGTGGCTAATCCGAAAGGAAGCGCCACGAACTGGTAATGCTTGTCCAGGAATGCGAACCTTAGGAACCGATGATGTTCCTTGTGGATAGGAATATGTAGATACGCATCCTTTAAATCCACCGTGGTCATGAATTGACCTTCCTGGATGGAAGGAAGAATAGTTCGAATGGTTTCCATCTTGAACGATGGAACCCTGAGAAACTTGTTTAAGATCTTGAGATCTAAGATTGGTCTGAACGTTCCCTCTTTTTTGGGAACTATGAACAGATTGGAGTAGAACCCCATCCCTTGTTCTCTTAATGGAACAGGATGAATCACTCCCATTTTTAAACAGGTCTTCTACACAATGTAAGAATGCCTGTCTTTTTATGTGGTCTGAAGACAACTGAGACCTGTGGAACCTCCCCCTTGGGGGAAGCCCCTTGAATTCCAGAAGATAACCTTGGGAGACTATTTCTAGCGCCCAAGGATCCAGAACATCTCTTGCCCAAGCCTGAGCGAAGAGAGAGAGTCTGCCCCCCACCAGATCCGGTCCCGGATCGGGGGCCAACATTTCATGCTGTCTTGGTAGCAGTGGCAGGTTTCTTGGCCTGCTTTCCCTTGTTCCAGCCTTGCATTGGTCTCCAAGCTGGCTTGGCTTGAGAAGTATTACCCTCTTGCTTAGAGGACGTAGCACTTTGGGCGTTTCTACGAAAGGGACGAAAATTAGGTTTATTTTTTGCCTTGAAAGGCCGATCCTGAGGAAGGGCGTGGCCCTTACCCCCAGTGATATCAGAGATAATCTCTTTCAAGTCAGGGCCAAACAGCGTTTTCCCCTTGAAAGGAATGTTAAGTAGCTTGTTCTTGGAAGACGCATCAGCCGACCAAGATTTCAACCAAAGCGCTCTGCGCGCCACAATAGCAAACCCAGAATTCTTAGCCGCTAACCTAGCCAATTGCAAAGTGGCGTCTAGGGTAAAAGAATTAGCCAATTTGAGAGCATTGATTCTGTCCATAATCTCCTCATAAGGAGGAGAATCACTATCGACCGCCTTTATCAGCTCATCGAACCAGAAACATGCGGCTGTAGCGACAGGGACAACGCATGAAATTGGTTGTAGAAGGTAACCCTGCTGAACAAACATCTTTTTAAGCAAACCTTCTAATTTTTTATCCATAGGATCTTTGAAAGCACAACTATCCTCTATGGGTATAGTGGTGCGTTTGTTTAAAGTGGAAACCGCTCCCTCGACCTTGGGGACTGTCTGCCATAAGTCCTTTCTGGGGTCGACCATAGGAAACAATTTTTTAAATATGGGGGGAGGGACGAAAGGAATACCGGGCCTTTCCCATTCTTTATTAACAATGTCCGCCACCCGCTTGGGTATAGGAAAAGCTTCTGGGAGCCCCGGCACCTCTAGGAACTTGTCCATTTTACATAGTTTCTCTGGGATGACCAACTTGTCACAATCATCCAGAGTGGATAATACCTCCTTAAGCAGAATGCGGAGATGTTCCAACTTAAATTTAAATGTAATCACATCAGGTTCAGCATGTTGAGAAATGTTCCCTGAATCAGTAATTTCTCCCTCAGACAAAACCTCCCTGGCCCCATCAGACTGGGTTAGGGGCCCTTCAGAAACATTATTATCAGCGTCGTCATGCTCTTCAGTATCTAAAACAGAGCAGTCGCGCTTACGCTGATAAGTGTTCATTTTGGCTAAAATGTTTTTGACAGAATTATCCATTACAGCCGTTAATTGTTGCATAGTAAGGAGTATTGGCGCGCTAGATGTACTAGGGGCCTCCTGAGTGGGCAAGACTCGTGTAGACGAAGGAGGGAATGATGCAGTACCATGCTTACTCCCCTCACTTGAGGAATCATCTTGGGCATCATTGTCATTGTCACATAAATCACATTTATTTAAATGAATAGGAATTCTGGCTTCCCCACATTCAGAACACAGTCTATCTGGTAGTTCAGACATGTTAAACAGGCATAAACTTGATAACAAAGTACAAAAAACGTTTTAAAATAAAACCGTTACTGTCACTTTAAATTTTAAACTGAACACACTTTATTACTGCAATTGCGAAAAAACATGAAGGAATTGTTCAAAATTCACCAAATTTTCACCACAGTGTCTTAAAGCCTTAAAAGTATTGCACACCAAATTTGGAAGCTTTAACCCTTAAAATAACGGAACCGGAGCCGTTTTGAACTTTAACCCCTTTACAGTCCCTGGTATCTGCTTTGCTGAGACCCAACCAGCCCAAAGGGGAATACGATACCAAATGACGTCTTCAGAAAGTCTTTTCTAAGTATCAGAGCTCCTCTCACATGCGACTGCATGCCATGCCTCTCAAAAACAAGTGCGCAACACCGGCGCGAAAATGAGGCTCTGCCTATGCTTTGGGAAAGCCCCTAAAGAATAAGGTGTCTAAAACAGTGCCTGCCGATATTATTATATCAAAATACCCAAATAAAATGATTCCTCAAGGCTAAATATGTGTTAATAATGAATCGATTTAGCCCAGAAAAAGTCTACAGTCTTAATAAGCCCTTGTGAAGCCCTTATTTACGATCGTAATAAACATGGCTTACCGGATCCCATAGGGAAAATGACAGCTTCCAGCATTACATCGTCTTGTTAGAATGTGTCATACCTCAAGCAGCAAGAGACTGCTCACTGTTCCCCCAACTGAAGTTAATTGCTCTCAACAGTCCTGTGTGGAACAGCCATGGATTTTAGTGACGGTTGCTAAAATCATTTTCCTCATATAAACAGAAATCTTCATCTCTTTTCTGTTTCTGAGTAAATAGTACATACCAGCACTATTTCAAAATAACAAACTCTTGATTGAATAATAAAAACTACAGTTAAACACTAAAAAACTCTAAGCCATCTCCGTGGAGATGTTGCCTGTACAACGGCAAAGAGAATGACTGTGGTAGGCGGAGCCTAGGAGGGATCATGTGACCAGCTTTGCTGGGCTCTTTGCCATTTCCTGTTGGGGAAGAGAATATCCCACAAGTAAGGATGACGCCGTGGACCGGACACACCTATGTTGGAGAAAACAATCTCTTGATTGATATTCTTGTTAGAACCCACCTTAGGTAAAAACCCAGGTTTTGTACGCAGAACAACTTTATCTGAATGAAAGATCAGATAAGGAGAATCACAATGTAAGGCAGATAACTCCGAGACTCTTCGAGCCGAGGAAATAGCCATCAGAAAAAGAACTTTCCATGAAAGAAGTTTGATATCAATAGAATGAAGGGGTTCAAACGGAACCCCTTGAAGAACTTTAAGAACCAAGTTTAAGCTCCATGGAGGAGCAACAGGTTTAAACACAGGCTTAATTCTAACTAAAGCCTGACAAAATGCCTGAACGTCTGGAACTTCTGCCAGACGCTTGTGTAAAAGAATAGACAGAGCAGAAATCTGTCCCTTTAAAGAACTAGCTGATAATCCTTTGTCCAAACCCTCTTGGAGGAAGGACAATATCCTAGGAATCCTAAACCTACTCCATGAGTAATTCTTGGATTCACACCAATGAAGATATTTACGCCATATCTTGTGGTAAATTTTCCTGGTGACAGGCTTTCGTGCCTGTATTAAGGTATCAATTACTGACTCGGAGAAGCCACGCTTTTATAGGATCAAGCGTTCAATCTCCATGCAGTCAGTCTCAGAGAAAGTAGATTCGGATGATTGAAAGGACCTTGTATTAGAAGGTCTTGTCTCAGAGGCAGAGTCCATGGTGGAAAGGATGACATGTCCACTAGGTCTGCATACCAGGTCCTGCGTGGCCACGCAGGCGCTATCAATATCACCAATGCTCTTTCCTGTTTGATTTTGGCAATCAGACGAGGGAGCAGAGGAAACGGTGGAAACACATAAGCCAGGTTGAAGAACCAAGGCGCTGCTAGAGCATCTATCAGTGCCGCTTCTGGGTCCCTGGACCTGGATCCGTAACAAGGAAGCTTGGCGTTCTGGCGAGACACCATGAGATCCAATTCTGGTTTGCCCCAACGGAGAACCAATTGAGCAAACACCTCCGGATGGAGTTCCCATTCCCCCGGATGAAAAGTCTGACGACTTAGAAAATCCGACTCCCAGTTCTCTACACCTGGGATATGGATCGCTGACAGGTGGCAAGAGTGAGTCTCTGCCCAGCGAATTATCTTGGAGACTTCTGACATCGCTAGGGAACTCCTGGTTCCCCCTTGATGGTTGATGTAAGCCACAGTCGTGATGTTGTCCGACTGAAATCTGATGAACCTCAGTGTTGCTAGCTGAGGCCAAGCCAGAAGAGCATTGAATATTGCTCTTAACTCCAGAATATTTATTGGGAGGAGTTTCTCCTCCTGAGTCCATGAACCCTGAGCCTTCAGGGAGTTCCAGACTGCACCCCAACCTAGAAGGCTGGCATCTGTTGTTACAATTGTCCAATCTGGTCTGCGAACGGTCATACCCTTGGACAGATGGGCCCGAGATAACCACCAGAGAAGAGAATCTCTGGTTTCCTGATCCAGATTTAGTAGAGGGGACAAATCTGTGTAATCCCCATTCCACTGACTGAGCATGCATAATTGCAGCGGTCTGAGATGCAGGCGCGCAAATGGCACTATGTCCATAGACGCTACCATTAAGCCGATTACTTCCATGCACTGAGCCACTGTGGGGCGCGGAATGGAGTGAAGAACACGGCAAGCATTTAGAAGTTTTGATAACCTGGACTCCGTCAGGTAAATTTTCATTTCTACAGAATCTATTAGAGTCCCTAGGAAGGAAACCCTCGTGAGAGGAGATAGAGAACTCTTTTCTTCATTCACTTTCCACCCATGCGACCTCAGGAATGCCAGAACTATCTCTGTATGAGATTTGGCAATTTGAAAGCTTGACGCCTGTATCAGGATATCGTCCAGGTAAGGAGCCACTGCTATGCCTCGCGGTCTTAGGACCGCCAGAAGTGAGCCCAGAACCTTTGTAAAAATTCTTGGGGCTGTAGCCAACCCGAATGGAAGAGCTACAAATTGGTAATGCCTGTCTAGAAAGGCAAACTTCAGGAACTGATGATGATTCTTGTGAATCGGAATGTGAAGGTAGGCATCCTTTAAGTCCACTGTGGTCATGTACTGACCCTCTTGGATCATGGGTAAAATGGTTCGAATAGTTTCCATCTTGAATGACGGAACTCTGAGGAATTTGTTTAGGATCTTTAAATCCAAAATTGGTCTGAAGGTTCCCTCTTTTTTGGGAACCACAAACAGATTTGAATAAAACCCCTGTCCTTGTTCCGTCCGCGGAACTGGATGGATCACTCCCATTACAAGGAGATCTTGTACGCAGCTTAGGAATGCCTCTTTCTTTATCTGGTTTGCAGATAATATTGAAAGGTGAAATCTCCCTTGTGGAGGGGAAGCTTTGAAGTCCAGAAGATATCCCTGAGATATGATCTCCAACGCCCAGGGATCCTGAACATCTCTTGCCCACGCCTGGGCGAAGAGAGAGAGTCTGCCCCCTACTAGATCCGTTGTCGGATAGGGGGCCGCTCCTTCATGCTGTCTTAGAGGCAGCAGCAGGCTTTCTGGCCTGCTTGCCCTTGTTCCAGGACTGGTTAGGTTTCCAGGCCTGCTTGGATTGAGCAAAAGTTCCCTCTTGTTTTGAAGCAGAGGAAGTTGATGCTGCACCTGCCTTGAAATTTCGAAAGGCACGAAAATTAGACTGTTTGGCCTTTGATTTGGCCCTGTCCTGAGGAAGGGTATGACCCTTACCTCCAGTAATGTCAGCAATAATTTCTTTCAAACCAGGCCCGAATAAGGTCTGCCCCTTGAAAGGAATGTTGAGTAATTTAGACTTCGAAGTCACATCAGCTGACCAGGATTTGAGCCATAGCCCCCTACGCGCCTGGATGGCGAATCCGGAATTCTTAGCCGTTAGTTTAGTCAAATGAACAATGGCATCAGAAACAAATGAGTTAGCTAGCTTAAGCGTTCTAAGCTTGTCAACAATTTCAGTCAATGGAGCTGTATGGATGGCCTCTTCCAGGGCCTCAAACCAGAATGCCGCCGCAGCAGTGACAGGCGCAATGCATGCAAGGGGCTGTAAAATAAAACCTTGTTGAATAAACATTTTCTTAAGGTAACCCTCTAATTTTTTTATCCATTGGATCTGAAAAAGCACAACTGTCCTCAACCGGGATAGTGGTACGCTTTGCTAAAGTAGAAACTGCTCCCTCCACCTTAGGGACAGTCTGCCATAAGTCCCGTGTAGTGGCATCTATTGGAAACATTTTTCTAAATATAGGAGGTGGGGAAAAGGGCACACCGGGCCTATCCCACTCCTTACTAATAATTTCTGTAAGCCTTTTAGGTATTGGAAAAACATCAGTACTCACCTGCACTGCATAGTATTTATCCAGCCTACACAATTTCTCTGGCACTGCAATTGTGTCACAGTCATTCAGAGCAGCATACCTCCCCAAGCAATACACGGAGGTTCTCAAGCTTAAATTTAAAATTAGAAATCTCTGAATCAGGTCTCCCCGATTCAGAGACGTCACCCACAGACTGAAGCTCTCCGTCCTCAGGTTCTGCATATTGTTACGCAGTATCAGACATGGCTCTTACAGCATCTACGCGCTCTGTATCTCGTCTAACCCCAGAGCTATCGCGCTTGCCTCTCAATTCAGGAAATCTGGATAATACCTCTGACAGGGTATTATTCATGATTGCAGCCATGTCCTGCAAAGTAATCGCTATGGGCGTCCCTGATGTACTTGGCGCCATATTAGCGTGCGTCCCTTGAGCGGGAGGCAAAGGGTCCGACACATGGGGAGAGTTAGTCGGCATAACTTCCCCCTCGACAGACCCCTCTGGTGACAATTATTTTATAGATAAAGACTGATCATTACTGTTTAAGGTGAAATCAATACATTTAGTACACATTCTCCTATGGGGCTCCACCATGGCTTTTAAACATAATGAACAAGTATCCTCTGTTTCAGACATGTTTGTACAGACTAGCAATGAGACTAGCAAGGTTGGAAAACACTTTAAAGCAAGTTAACAAGCAATATAAAAAACTTTACTGTGCCTTTAAGAGAAACAAATTTTGACAAAATTTGAAATAACAGTGAAAAAAGGCAGTTACACTAACAAAATTTTTACAGTGTATGTAACAAGTCAGCAGAGCATTGCACCCATTTGCAAATGGATGATTAACCCCTTGATAACAAAAACAGAATAATAAATGACAAAAACGTTTTTTAAACACAGTCACAACAACTGCCACAGTCAACTGTGATTGTTACCCTCCTCAAACACGACTTTGAAGCCTTTTGAGCCCTTCAGAGATGTCCTGGATCATGCAGGAAGAAGCTGAATGTCTCTTTCAGTATTTTTATCTGCACAGAAAAGCACTAAAATAGGCCCTTCCCACTCATATCGCAACAGTGGAAAGCCTCAGGAACTGTTTCTAGGCAAAAATCAAACCAGCCATGTGGGAAAAAAACTAGGCCCCAATAAGTTTTGTCACCAAACATATATAAAAACGATTAAACATGCCAGCAAACGTTTTATATTACACTTTTATAAGAGTATGTATCTCTATTAACCCCTTAACGACCAAGGACGTACGCCACACGTCCTCAAAAAAAATACACTTAATGACCGACGACGTGTGGCGTACATCCTTGGTCTGGAAAGCAACTGGAAGCGATCCTGCTCGCTTCCAGTTGCTTTCCGGTTATTGCAGTGACGCCTCGATATTGAGGCATCCTGCAATAACCTTTTTTAGCAATCCGGTGCAGAGAGAGCCACTCTGTGGCCCTCTCTGCACCGGACATCACCGGCTAAATTCGTTGGTGGGTGGGAGCCGGTTCGGGAGGCGGGTGGCGGCCATCGATGGCCCTGATGATTTGTATGGGGGCGGGATCGTGGGCGGGGGTGATCGGAGGCGCGCGCGCGTGCATGGGAGGGCGGGGGCGGGCGCGTGCACGGGGAGGGAGCGGGTGGGAACCGCTACACTACAGAAAAATAAAAGTTTTAAAAAATAGTATTTATGTATATAAAAATACATTAATCAGGGGGTGGGGGATTGGTCTGTGGGCGGGGGGGGGGGAAGCTACACTACAGAAAAAGAAAATAACAATTAAAAAAGACCCCATTTCTCCATTTCTCTTGCAAACTGGGTACTGGCAGACAGCTGCCAGTACCCAAGATGGCCCCCAATAAGGCAGAGGGGGGGGTTAGAGAGCTGTTTTGGGGGGGGATCAGGGAGGTTGGGGGCTAAGGGGGTTCCTACAAAGTGGCATATGTAAATATGCTAAAAATGTATTATTAAAAAAAAAAAAAAAAAAAAACCTTTTATTTTAGTACTGGCAGACTTTCTGCCAGTACTTAAGATGGCGGGGACAATTGTGGGGTGGGGGAGGGAAGGGAGCTGTTTGGGAGGGATCAGGGGGTCTGATGTGTCAGGTGGGAGGCTGATCTCTACACTAAAGCTAAAATTAACCCTGCAAGCTCCCTACAAACTACCTAATTAACCCATTCACTGCTAGCCATAATACACGTGTGATGCGCAGCAGCACTTAGCGGCCTTCTAATTACCAAAAAGCAACGCCAAAGTCATATGTGTCTGCTATTTCTGAACAAAGGGGATCCCAGAGAAGCATTTACAACCATTTGTGCCATAATTGCACATGCTGTTTGTAAATAATTTCAGTGAGAAACCTAAAATTGTGAAAAATTTAGCGTTTTTTTTTATTTGATTGCATTTGGCGGTGAAATGGTGGCATGAAATATACCAAAATGGGCCTAGATCAATACTTGGGGTTGTCTACTACACTACACTGAAGCTAAAATTAACCCTAGAAGCTCCCTAATTAACCCCTTCACTGCTGGGCATAATACACGTGTGGTGCGCAGTCGCATTTAGCAGCCTTCTAATTAGTAAAAAGCAAAACCAAAGCCATATATGTCTGCTATTTATGAACAAAGGGGATCCCAGAGAAGCATTTACAACCATGTATGCTATAATTGCATAAGTTTTTTGTAAATAATTTCAGTGAGAAACCTAAAGTTTGTGAAAAAAATTGTGAAAAAGTGAACAATTTTTTTTATTTGATCGCATTTGGTGGTGAAATGGTGGCATGAAATATACCAAAATGGGCCTAGATCAATACTTTGGGATGTCTTCTAAAAAAAAATATATACATGTCAATGGATATTCAGGGATTCCTGAAAGATATCAGTGTCCCAATATAACTATCGCTAATTTTGAAAAAAAAATGGTTTTGAAATAGGAAAGTGCTACTTGTATTTATGGCCCTATAAAAAAAAAGCAAAGAACGTGTAAACATTGGGTATTTCTAAACTCAGGACAAAATTTAGAAACTATTTAGCATATTTTTTTTTTGGTGGTTGTAGATGTATAACAGATTTTGGGGGTCAAAGTTAGAAAAAGTGTGTTTTTTTCCATTTTTTCCTCATATTTTATAATTTTTTTTATAGTAAATTATAAGATATGATGAAAATAATGGTATATTTTGAAAGTCCATTTAATGGCGAGAAAAACGGTATATAATATGTGTGGGTACAGTAAATGAGTAAGGGGAAAATTACAGCTAAACACAAACACCGCAGAAATGTAAAAATAGCCTTGGTCCCAAACGGACAGAAAATGGAAAAGTGCTGTGGTCATTAAGGGGTTAATAAGCCTGATACCAGTCGCTATCACTGCATTTAAGGCTTTACTTACATTAATCCGGTATCAGCAGCATTTTCTAGCAAATTCCATCCCTAGAAAAATATTAACTGCACATACCTTATTGCAGGAAAACCTGCACGCCATTCCCTCTCTGAAGTTACCTCACTCCTCAGAATATGTGAGAACAGCAATGGATCTTAGTTACTTCTGCTAAGATCATAGAAATCACAGGCAGATTCTTCTTCTAATGCTGCCTGAGATGAAACAGTACACTCCGGTACCATTTAAAAATAACAAACTTTTGATTGAAGTTAAAAAACTAACTATAATACACCACTCTCCTCTTACTACGTCCATCTTTGTTGAGAGTTGCAAGAGAATGACTGGATATGGCAGTGAGGGGAGGAGCTATATAGCAGCTCTGCTGTGGGTGATCCTCTTGCAACTTCCTGTTGGGAAGGAGAATATCCCACAAGTAATGGATGATCCGTGGACTGGATACACTTAACAAGAGAAAACACTTTATTTAATGAAAAAAACACAATTTGCAAAAACGGTACTGTACGTTTAAGAGAAAAAAACAGAATTTATGTTTACCTGATAAATTACTTTCTCCAACGGTGTGTC